>NW_028270139.1:166547938-166852867 GCF_037043375.1 Chiloscyllium plagiosum | reverse complement strand
CACTCCGACCTCCCTCCCTCACTGACCGCAGACACTCCGACGTCCCTCCCTCCCTGACCGCAGACACTCCAACCTCCCTCCCTCCCTGGCCAGAGACACTCCAAACTCCCTCCCTCCCTGACCGCAGACACTCCAACCTCCCTCCCTCCCTCCCTCCCTGGCCAGAGACACTCCAACCTCCCTTCCTCCCTGACGAGAGACACTCCAACCTCCCTCCCTCACTGACCACAGACACACCAACCTCCCTCCCTCACTCCCCGCAGACACTCCAACCTCCCTCCCTCACGCCCCGCGGACACTCCAACCTCCCTCCCTCCCTGACCGCAGACACTCCAACCTCCCTCCCTCCCTCACTGGCCAGAGACACTCCAACCTCCCTTCCTCCCTGACGAGAGACACTCCAACCTCCCTCCCTCCCTGACCACAGACACACCAACCTCCCTCCCTCACTCCCCGCAGACACTCCAACCTCCCTCCCTCACTCCCCGCGGACACTCCAACCTCCCTCCCTCACTGACCACAGACACTCCAACCTCCCTCACTCCCTGACCGCAGACACTCCAACCTCCCTCCCTCACTGACCACAGACACTCCAACCTCCCTCCCTCACTGACCACAGACAGTCCAACCTCCCTCCCTCACTGACCGCAGACACTCCAACCTCCCTCCCTCCCTGACCACAGACACTCCAACCTCCCTCCCTCACTGACCACAGACACTCCAACCTCCCTCCCTCCCTGACCGCAGACACTCCAACCTCCCTCCCTCCCCGCAGACACTCCAACCTCCTTCCCTCCCTCCCCACAGACACTCCAACCTCCCTACCTCCCTCCCCGCGGACACTCCAACCTCCCTCCCTCCCTGACCGCAGACACTCCAACCTCCCTCCCTCCCTGACCAGAGACACTCCAAACTCCCTCCCTCCCTGACCACAGACACTCCAACCTCCCTCCCTCCCTGACCACAGACACTCCAACCTCCCTCCCTGAACAGACACTCCAACCTCCCTCCCTCACTGACCACAGACACTCCAACCTCCCTCCCTCACTGACCGCAGACACTCCAACCTCCCTCCCTCCCTGACCGCAGACACTCCAACCTCCCTCCCTCCCTGACCGCAGACACTCCAACCTCCCTCCCTCCCTGACCAGAGACACTCCAAACTCCCACCCTCCCTGACCAGAGACACTCCAACCTCCCTCCCTCCCTGAGCAGAGACACTCCAACCTCCCTCCCTCCCTGACCGCAGACACTCCAACCTCCCTCCCTCACTCCCCGCAGACACTCCAACCTCCCTCCCTCACTCCCCGCAGACACTCCAACCTCCCTCCCTCACTCCCCGCGGACACTCCAACCTCCCTCCCTCCCTGACGACAGACACTCCAACCTCCCTCCCTCACTGACCACAGACACCCCAGTCTCCCCCCCTCCCTGACCACGGACACTCCAACCTCCCTCCCTCCCTGACCACAGACACTCCAACCTCCCTCCCTCACTCCCTGACCGCAGACACTCCAACCACCCTCCCGCACTCCCCGCAGACACTCCAATCTCCCTCCCTCACTGACCCCGGACACTCCAACCTCCCTCCCTCCCTGACCCCGGACACTCCAACCTCCCTCCCTGACCGCAGACACTCCAACCACCGTCCCTCCCTGACCGCAGACACTCCAACCTCCCTCACTCACTGACCGCAGACACTCCAACCTCACTCCCTCACTGACCGCGGACAATCCGAACTCCCTCCCTCCCTCCCCGCAGACACTCCTACCACCCTCCCTCCCTCCCCCAGACACTCCGACCTCCCTCCCTCACTGACGCCGGACACTCCGACCTCCCTCCCTCACTGACCCCAGACACTCCAACCTCCCTCCCTCACTGACCGCAGACACTCCAACCTCCGACCCTCCCTGACCGCAGACACTCCAACCTCCGTCCCTCCCTGACCAGACACTCCAACCTCCCTCACTCATTGACCAGAGACACTCCAACCTCCCTCCCTCACTGACCGCAGACACTCCGACCTCCCTCCCTCACTGACCGCAGACACTCCGACGTCCCTCCCTCCCTGACCGCAGACACTCCAACCTCCCTCCCTCCCTGGCCAGAGACACTCCAACCTCCCTCCCTCCCTGACCGCAGACACTCCAACCTCCCTCCCTCCCTCCCTGGCCAGAGACACTCCAACCTCCCTTCCTCCCTGACGAGAGACACTCCAACCTCCCTCCCTCACTGACCACAGACACACCAACCTCCCTCCCTCACTCCCCGCAGACACTCCAACCTCCCTCCCTCACTCCCCGCGGACACTCCAACCTCCCTCCCTCCCTGACCGCAGACACTCCAACCTCCCTCCCTCCCTCCCTGGCCAGAGACACTCCAACCTCCCTTCCTCCCTGACGAGAGACACTCCAACCTCCCTCCCTCCCTGACCACAGACACACCAACCTCCCTCCCTCACTCCCCGCAGACACTCCAACCTCCCTCCCTCACTCCCCGCGGACACTCCAACCTCCCTCCCTCACTGACCACAGACACTCCAACCTCCCTCACTCCCTGACCGCAGACACTCCAACCTCCCTCCCTCACTGACCACAGACACTCCAACCTCCCTCCCTCACTGACCACAGACAGTCCAACCTCCCTCCCTCACTGACCGCAGACACTCCAACCTCCCTCCCTCCCTGACCACAGACACTCCAACCTCCCTCCCTCACTGACCACAGACACTCCAACCTCCCTCCCTCCCTGACCGCAGACACTCCAACCTCCCTCCCTCCCCGCAGACACTCCAACCTCCTTCCCTCCCTCCCCACAGACACTCCAACCTCCCTACCTCCCTCCCCGCGGACACTCCAACCTCCCTCCCTCCCTGACCGCAGACACTCCAACCTCCCTCCCTCCCTGACCAGAGACACTCCAAACTCCCTCCCTCCCTGACCACAGACACTCCAACCTCCCTCCCTCCCTGACCACAGACACTCCAACCTCCCTCCCTGAACAGACACTCCAACCTCCCTCCCTCACTGACCACAGACACTCCAACCTCCCTCCCTCACTGACCACAGACACTCCAACCTCCCTCCCTCACTGACCACAGACACTCCAACCTCCCTCCCTCACTGACCACAGACACTCCAACCTCCCTCCCTCACTCCCCGCAGACACTCCAACCTCCCTCCCTCACTCCCCGCAGACACTCCAACCTCCCTCCCTCACTCCCCGCAGACACTCCAACCTCCCTCCCTCACTCCCCGCGGACACTCCAACCTCCCTCCCTCACTGACCACAGACACTCCAACCTCCCTCCCTCACTGACCCCGGACACTCCAACCTCCCTCCCTCCCTGACCACGGACACTCCAACCTCCCTCCCTCACTGACCGCAGACACTCCAACCTCCCTCCCTCCCTGACCGCAGACACTCCAACCTCCCTCACTCACTGACCGCAGACACTCCAACCTCACTCCCTCACTGACCGCGGACAATCCGAACTCCCTCCCTCCCTCCCCGCAGACACTCCTACCACCCTCCCTCCCTCCCCCAGACACTCCGACCTCCCTCCCTCACTGACCCCGGACACTCCAACCTCCCTCCCTCACTGACCCCGGACACTCCAACCTCCCTCCCTCACTGACCGCAGACACTCCAACCTCCGACCCTCCCTGACCGCAGACATTCCAACCTCCGTCCCTCCCTGACCAGACACTCCAACCTCCCTCACTCATTGACCAGAGACACTCCAACCTCCCTCCCTCACTGACCGCAGACACTCCGACATCCCTCCCTCACTGACCGCAGACACTCCGACCTCCCTCCCTCCCTGACCGCAGACACTCTGACCTCCCTCCCTGACCACAGACACTCCAACCTCCCTCCCTCCCTGGCCAGAGACACTCCAACCTCCCTCCCTCCCTGACCGCAGACACTCCAACCTCCCTCCCTCCCTGGCCAGAGACACTCCAACCTCCCTCCCTCCCTGACCGCAGACACTCCAACCTCCCTCCCTCCCTCCCTGGCCAGAGACACTCCAACCTCCCTCCCTCACTGACCACAGACACTCCAACCTCCCTCCCTCCCTGACCACAGACACACCAACCTCCCTCCCTCACTCCCCGCAGACACTCCAACCTCCCTCCCTCACTCCCCGCGGACACTCCAACCTCCCTCCCTCACTGACCACAGACACTCCAACCTCCCTCCCTCCCTGACCACAGACACTCCAACCTCCCTCCCTCACTCACTGACCGCAGACACTCCAACCTCCCTCCCTCACTCCCCGCGGACACTCCAACCTCCCTCCCTCACTGACCACAGACACTCCAACCTCCCTCCCTCACTGACCCCGGACACTCCAACCTCCCTCCCTCCCTGACCACGGACACTCCAACCTCCCTCCCTCACTGACCGCAGACACTCCAACCTCCCTCCCTCCCTGACCGCAGACACTCCAACCTCCCTCACTCACTGACCGCAGACACTCCAACCTCACTCCCTCACTGACCGCGGACAATCCGAACTCCCTCCCTCCCTCCCCGCAGACACTCCTACCACCCTCCCTCCCTCCCCCAGACACTCCGACCTCCCTCCCTCACTGACCCCGGACACTCCAACCTCCCTCCCTCACTGACCCCGGACACTCCAACCTCCCTCCCTCACTGACCGCAGACACTCCAACCTCCGACCCTCCCTGACCGCAGACATTCCAACCTCCGTCCCTCCCTGACCAGACACTCCAACCTCCCTCACTCATTGACCAGAGACACTCCAACCTCCCTCCCTCACTGACCGCAGACACTCCGACATCCCTCCCTCACTGACCGCAGACACTCCGACCTCCCTCCCTCCCTGACCGCAGACACTCTGACCTCCCTCCCTGACCACAGACACTCCAACCTCCCTCCCTCCCTGGCCAGAGACACTCCAACCTCCCTCCCTCCCTGACCGCAGACACTCCAACCTCCCTCCCTCCCTGGCCAGAGACACTCCAACCTCCCTCCCTCCCTGACCGCAGACACTCCAACCTCCCTCCCTCCCTCCCTGGCCAGAGACACTCCAACCTCCCTCCCTCACTGACCACAGACACTCCAACCTCCCTCCCTCCCTGACCACAGACACACCAACCTCCCTCCCTCACTCCCCGCAGACACTCCAACCTCCCTCCCTCACTCCCCGCGGACACTCCAACCTCCCTCCCTCACTGACCACAGACACTCCAACCTCCCTCCCTCCCTGACCACAGACACTCCAACCTCCCTCCCTCACTCACTGACCGCAGACACTCCAACCTCCCTCCCTCACTGACCACAGACACTCCAACCTCCCTCCCTCACTGACCACAGACAGTCCAACCTCCCTCCCTCACTGACCACAGACACTCCAACCTCCCTCCCTCCCTGACCACAGACACTCCAACCTCCCTCCCTCACTGACCACAGACACTCCAACCTCCCTCCCTCCCTGACCGCAGACACTCCAACCTCCCTCCCTCCCCGCAGACACTCCAACCTCCTTCCCTCCCTCCCCGCGGACACTCCGTCCTCCCTCCTTCCCTGACCAGAGACACTCCAACCTCCCTCCTTCCCTGACCAGAGACACTCCAACCTCCCTCCCTGACTGACCACAGACACTCCAACCTCCCTCCCTCACTGACCGCAGACACTCCAACCTCCCTCCCTCCCTGACCACAGACACTCCAACCTCCCTCCCTCCCTGACCACAGACACTCCAACCTCCCTCCCTCACTGACCACAGACACTCCAACCTCCCTCCCTCCCTGACCGCAGACACTCCAACCTCCCTCCCTCCCCACAGACACTCCAACCTCCCAACCTCCCTCCCTGACGGCGGACACTCCAACCTCCCTCCCCATAAACACTCCAACCTCCCTCCCTGACCGCAGACACTCCAACCTCCCTCCCTCCCAGCAGACACTCCAACCTCCCTCCCTCACAGATCAGAGACACTCCTACCTCCCTCCCTCCCCGTAGACACTCCAACCTCCCTCCCTCACTGACCGCAGACACTCCAACCTCCCTCCCCGCATACACTCCAACCTCCCTCCCTCACTGACCACAGACACTCCAACCTCCCTCCCTCCCTCCCCGGGGACACTCCAACCTCCCTCCCTCCCTGACCACAGACACTCCGACCTCCCTCCCTCCCTCCCCGCAGACACTCCGACCTCCCTCCTTCCCTGACCAGAGACACTCCAACCTCCCTCCCTCACTGACCACAGACACTCCAACCTCCCTCCCTCCCTCCCTGGCCAGAGACACTCCAACCTCCCTTCCTCCCTGACCAGAGACACTCCAACCTCCCTCCCTCACTGACCACAGACACTCCAACCTCCCTCCCTCACTGACCACAGACACTCCAACCTCCCTCCCTCACTGACCAGAGACACTCCAACCTCCCTCCCTCCCTGACCGCAGACACTCCAACCTCCCTCCCTCCCTGGCCAGAGACACTCCAACCTCCCTCCCTCCCTGGCCAGAGACACTCCAACCTCCCTCCCTCCCTCCCTGGCCAGAGACACTCCAACCTCCCTTCCTCCCTGACCAGAGACACTCCAACCTCCCTCCCTCACTGACCACAGACACTCCAACCTCCCTCCCTCCCTGACCACAGACACACCAACCTCCCTCCCTCACTCCCCGCAGACACTCCAACCTCCCTCCCTCACTCCCCGCGGACACTCCAACCTCCCTCCCTCACTGACCACAGACACTCCAACCTCCCTCCCTCCCTGACCACAGACACTCCAACCTCCCTCCCTCACTCACTGACCGCAGACACTCCAACCTCCCTCCCTCACTGACCACAGACACTCCAACCTCCCTCCCTCACTGACCACAGACAGTCCAACCTCCCTCCCTCCCTGACCACAGACACACCAACCTCCCTCCCTCCCTGACCACAGACACTCCAACCTCCCTCCCTCACTGACCACAGACACTCCAACCTCCCTCCCTCACTGACCACAGACACTCCAACCTCCCTCCCTCCCTGACCACAGACACACCAACCTCCCTCCCTCCCTGACCACAGACACTCCAACCTCCCTCCCTCCCTGACCACAGACACACCAACCTCCCTCCCTCACTGACCACAGACACTCCAACCTCCCTCCCTCCCTGACCGCAGACACTCCAACCTCCCTACCTCACTGACCACAGACACTCCAACCTCCCTCCCTCCCTGACCACAGACACACCAACCTCCCTCCCTCACTCCCCGCAGACACTCCAACCTCCCTCCCTCACTCCCCGCGGACACTCCAACCTCCCTCCCTCACTGACCACAGACACTCCAACCTCCCTCCCTCCCTGACCACAGACACTCCAACCTCCCTCCCTCACTCACTGACCGCAGACACTCCAACCTCCCTCCCTCACTGACCACAGACACTCCAACCTCCCTCCCTCACTGACCACAGACAGTCCAACCTCCCTCCCTCACTGACCACAGACACTCCAACCTCCCTCCCTCCCTGACCACAGACACTCCAACCACCCTCCCTCACTGACCACAGACACTCCAACCTCCCTCCCTCCCTGACCGCAGACACTCCAACCTCCCTCCCTCCCCGCAGACACTCCAACCTCCTTCCCTCCCTCCCCGCGGACACTCCGACCTCCCTCCTTCCCTGACCAGAGACACTCCAACCTCCCTCCCTGACTGACCACAGACACTCCAACCTCCCTCCCTCACTGACCACAGACACTCCAACCTCCCTCCCTCACTGACCACAGACACTCCAACCTCCCTCCCTCCCTGACCGCAGACACTCCAACCTCCCTCCCTCCCTGACCGCAGACACTCCAACCTCCCTCCCTCCCTGGCCAGAGACACTCCAACCTCCCTCCCTCCCTGGCCAGAGACACTCCAACCTCCCTCCCTCCCTCCCTGGCCAGAGACACTCCAACCTCCCTTCCTCCCTGACCAGAGACACTCCAACCTCCCTCCCTCACTGACCACAGACACTCCAACCTCCCTCCCTCACTGACCACAGACACTCCAACCTCCCTCCCTCACTGACCACAGACACTCCAACCTCCCTCCCTCCCTGACCGCAGACACTCCAACCTCCCTCCCTCCCTGGCCAGAGACACTCCAACCTCCCTCCCTCCCTGGCCAGAGACACTCCAACCTCCCTCCCTCCCTCCCTGGCCAGAGACACTCCAACCTCCCTTCCTCCCTGACCAGAGACACTCCAACCTCCCTCCCTCACTGACCACAGACACTCCAACCTCCCTCCCTCCCTGACCACAGACACACCAACCTCCCTCCCTCACTCCCCGCAGACACTCCAACCTCCCTCCCTCACTCCCCGCGGACACTCCAACCTCCCTCCCTCACTGACCACAGACACTCCAACCTCCCTCCCTCCCTGACCACAGACACTCCAACCTCCCTCCCTCACTCACTGACCGCAGACACTCCAACCTCCCTCCCTCACTGACCACAGACACTCCAACCTCCCTCCCTCACTGACCACAGACAGTCCAACCTCCCTCCCTCACTGACCACAGACACTCCAACCTCCCTCCCTCCCTGACCACAGACACTCCAACCTCCCTCCCTCCCTGACCGCAGACACTCCAACCTCCCTCCCTCCCCGCAGACACTCCAACCTCCTTCCCTCCCTCCCCGCGGACACTCCGACCTCCCTCCTTCCCTGACCAGAGACACTCCAACCTCCCTCCCTGACTGACCACAGACACTCCAACCTCCCTCCCTCACTGACCGCAGACACTCCAACCTCCCTCCCTCCCTGACCACAGACACTCCAACCTCCCTCCCTCACTGACCACAGACACTCCAACCTCCCTCCCTCACTGACCACAGACACTCCAACCTCCCTCCCTCCCTGACCGCAGACACTCCAACCTCCCTACCTCCCTCCCTGACGGCGGACATTCCAACCTCCCTCCCCATAAACACTCCAACCTCCCTCCCTGACCGCAGACACTCCAACCTCCCTCCCTCCCAGCAGACACTCCAACCTCCCTCCCTCCCAGCAGACACTCCAACCTCCCTCCCTCACAGATCAGAGACACTCCTACCTCCCTCCCTCCCCGTAGACACTCCAACCTCCCTCCCTCACTGACCGCAGACACTCCAACCTCCCTCCCCGCATACACTCCAACCTCCCTCCCTCACTGACCACAGACACTCCAACCTCCCTCCCTCCCTCTCCGGGGACACTCCAACCTCCCTCCCTCCCTGACCACAGACACTCCGACCTCCCTCCCTCCCTCCCCGCAGACACTCCGACCTCCCTCCTTCCCTGACCAGAGACACTCCAACCTCCCTCCCTCACTGACCACAGACACTCCAACCTCCCTCCCTCACTGACCACAGACACTCCAACCTCCCTCCCTCCCTGACCACAGACACACCAACCTCCCTCCCTCCCTGACCACAGACACTCCAACCTCCCTCCCTCACTGACCACAGACACTCCAACCTCCCTCCCTCACTGACCACAGACACTCCAACCTCCCTCCCTCCCTGACCACAGACACACCAACCTCCCTCCCTCCCTGACCACAGACACACCAACCTCCCTCCCTCCCTGACCACAGACACTCCAACCTCCCTCCCTCCCTGACCACAGACACACCAACCTCCCTCCCTCACTGACCACAGACACTCCAACCTCCCTCCCTCCCTGACCGCAGACACTCCAACCTCCCTACCTCACTGACCACAGACACTCCCACCTCCCTCCCTGACCGCAGACACTCCCACCTCCATCCCTCACTGACCACAGACACTCCAACCTCCCTCCCTCCCTTCCCGCAGACACTCCGACCTCCCTCCCTCACTGACCGCAGACACTCCAACCTCCCTCCCTCCCCCAGACACTCCAACCTCCCTCCTCCCTCCCCCAGACACTCCAACCTCCCTCCCTCCCTCCCCGCAGACACTCCATCCCTCACTGACCACAGACACTCCGACCTCCCTCACTGACCACAGACACTCCGACCTCCCTCCCTCACTGACCAGACACTCCGACCTCCCTCACTCACTGACCGCAGACACTCCAACCTCCCTCCCCGCAGACACTCCAACCTCCCTCCCTCCCCGCAGACACTCCAACCTCCCTCCCTCCCCACAGACACTCCAACCTCCCTCCCTCCCTCCCCGCAGACACTCCAACCTCCCTCCCTCCCCCCCCGCAGACACTCCAACCTCCCTCCCTCACTGACCACAGACACTCCAACCTCCCTCCCTGACCGCAGACACTCCAACCTCCCTCCCTCCCTGACCAGAGACACTCCAAACTCCCTCCCTCCCTGACCACAGACACTCCAACCTCCCTCCCTCCCTGACCACAGACACTCCAACCTCCCTCCCTCCCTGACCACAGACACTCCAACCTCCCACCCTCCCTGACCAGAGACACTCCAACCTCCCTCCCTCCCTGAGCAGAGACACTCCAACCTCCCTCCCTCCCTGACCGCAGACACTCCAACCTCCCTCCCTCCCTGACCGCAGACACTCCAACCTCCCTCCCTCCCTGACCGCAGACACTCCAACCTCCCTCCCTCCCTGACCGCAGACACTCCAACCTTCCTCCCTCCCTGACCGCAGACACTCCATCCTCTCTCCCTCCGACCGCAGACACTCCAACCTCCCTCCCTCACTGACCATAGACACTCCAATCCTCCCTCCCTCCCCGCGGACACTCCGACCTCCCTCCTTCCCTGACCAGAGACACTCCAACCTCCCTCCCTGACTGACCGCAGACACTCCAACCTCCCTCCCTCACTGACCGCAGACACTCCAACCTCCCTCCCTCCCTGACCACAGACACTCCAACCTCCCTCCCTCACTCCCCGCAGACACTCCAACCTCCCTCCCTCACTCCCCGCAGACACTCCAACCTCCCTCCCTCACTCCCCGCAGACACTCCGACCTCCCTCCCTCACTCCCCGCAGACACTCCAATCTCCCTCCCTCACTGACCACAGACACTCCAACCTCCGTCCCTCACTGACCGCAGACACTCCGACCTCCCTCCTTCCCTGACCAGAGACACTCCAACCTCCCTCCCTCACTGACCACAGACACTCCAACCTCCCTCCCTCACTGACCACAGACACTCCAACCTCCCTCCCTCCCTGACCACAGACAATCCAACCTCCCTCCCTCACTGACCACAGACACTCCAACCTCCCTCCCTCCCCACAGACACTCCAACCTCCATCCCTCACTGACCACAGACACTCCAACCTCCCTCCCTCCCTCACCGCAGACACTCCAACCTCCCTCCCTCACTGACCACAGACACTCCAACCTCCCTCCCTCCCTGACCACAGACACTCCAACCTCCCTCCCTCCCTGACCACAGACACTCCAACCTCCCTCCCTCACTCCCTGACCGCAGACACTCCAACCACCCTCCCTCACTCCCCGCAGACACTCCAATCTCCCTCCCTCACTGACCCCGGACACTCCAACCTCCGTCCCTCACTGACCGCAGACACTCCGACCTCCCTCCTTCCCTGACCAGAGACACTCCAACCTCCCTCCCTCACTGACCACAGACACTCCAACCTCCCTCCCTCACTGACCACAGACAGTCCAACCTCCCTCCCTCACTGACCGCAGACACTCCAACCTCCCTCCCTCCCTGACCACAGACAATCCAGCCTCCCTCCCTCACTGACCGCAGACACTCCAACCTCCCTCCCTCCCCACAGACACTCCAACCTCCATCCCTCACTGACCACAGACACTCCAACCTCCCTCCCTCCCTCACCGCAGACACTCCAACCTCCCTCCCTCACTGACCACAGACACTCCAACCTCCCTCCCTCCCTGACCACAGACACTCCGACTTCCCTCCCTCCCTGACCACAGACACTCGAACCTCCCTCCCTCCCTCCCCGCAGACACTCCGACCTCCCTCCCTGACCGCAGACACTCCGACCTCCCTCCCTCCCTGACCGCAGACACTCCGACCTCCCTCCCTCCCTGACCGCAGACACTCCGACCTCCCTCCCTCCCTGACCGCAGACACTCCAACCTCCCTCCCTCCCTGACCGCAGACAATCCAACCTCCCTCCCTCACTGACCGCAGACACTCCAACCTCCCTCCCTCCCCACAGACACTCCAACCTCCATCCCTCACTGACCACAGACACTCCAACCTCCCTCCCTCCCTCACCGCAGACACTCCAACCTCCCTCACTCACTGACCACAGACACTCCAACCTCCCTCCCTCACTGACCACAGACACCCCAATGTCCCTCCCTCCCTGACCACGGACACTCCAACCTCCCTCCCTCCCTCCCCGCAGACACTCCAACCTCCCTCCCTCACTCCCTGACCGCAGACACTCCAACCACCCTCCCTCACTCCCCGCAGACACTCCAATCTCCCTCCCTCACTGACCCCGGACACTCCAACCTCCGTCCCTCACTGACCGCAGACACTCCGACCTCCCTCCTTCCCTGACCAGAGACAGTCCAACCTCCCTCCTTCCCTGACCAGAGACAGTCCAACCTCCCTCCCTCACTGACCGCAGACACTCCAACCTCCCTCCCTCCCTGACCACAGACAATCCAACCTCCCTCCCTCACTGACCGCAGACACTCCAACCTCCCTCCCTCCCCACAGACACTCCAACCTCCCTCCCTCCCTGACCACAGACACACCAACCTCCCTCCCTCCCTGACCACAGACACTCCAACCTCCCTCCCTCACTCCCTGACCGCAGACACTCCAACCACCCTCCCTCACTCCCCGCAGACACTCCAATCTCCCTCCCTCACTGACCCCGGACACTCCAACCTCCGTCCCTCACTGACCGCAGACACTCCAACCTCCCTCCCTCCCTGACCACAGACACTCCGACCTCCCTCCCTCCCTGACCACAGACACTCGAACCTCCCTCCCTCCCTCCCCGCAGACACTCCGACCTCCCTCCCTGACCGCAGACACTCCGACCTCCCTCCCTCCCTGACCGCAGACACTCCGACCTCCCTCCCTCCCTGACCGCAGACACTCCGACCTCCCTCCCTCCCTGACCGCAGACACTCCGACCTCCCTCCCTCACTGACCACAGACACTCCGACCTCCCTCCCTCACAGACAGCAGACACTCCGACCTCCCTCCCTCCCTGACCGCAGACACTCCAACCTCCCTCCCTCCCTGACCACAGACACACCAACCTCCCTCCCTCACTGACCACAGACACTCCAACCTCCCTCCCTCCCTGACCGCAGACACTCCAACCTCCCTACCACACTGACCACAGACACTCCCACCTCCCTCCCTCACTCCCTGACCGCAGACACTCCAACCTCCCTCCCTCCCCACAGACACTCCAACCTCCCTCCCTCCCTGACCACAGACACACCAACCTCCCTCCCTCCCTGACCACAGACACTCCAACCTCCCTCCCTCACTGACCACAGACACTCCAACCTCCCTCCCTCACTGACCACAGACACTCCAACCTCCCTCCCTCCCTGACCACAGACACACCAACCTCCCTCCCTCCCTGACCACAGACACACCAACCTCCCTCCCTCCCTGACCACAGACACTCCAACCTCCCTCCCTCCCTGACCACAGACACACCAACCTCCCTCCCTCACTGACCACAGACACTCCAACCTCCCTCCCTCCCTGACCGCAGACACTCCAACCTCCCTACCTCACTGACCACAGACACTCCCACCTCCCTCCCTGACCGCAGACACTCCCACCTCCATCCCTCACTGACCACAGACACTCCAACCTCCCTCCCTCCCTTCCCGCAGACACTCCGACCTCCCTCCCTCACTGACCGCAGACACTCCAACCTCCCTCCCTCCCCCAGACACTCCAACCTCCCTCCTCCCTCCCCCAGACACTCCAACCTCCCTCCCTCCCTCCCCGCAGACACTCCATCCCTCACTGACCACAGACACTCCGACCTCCCTCACTGACCACAGACACTCCGACCTCCCTCCCTCACTGACCAGACACTCCGACCTCCCTCACTCACTGACCGCAGACACTCCAACCTCCCTCCCCGCAGACACTCCAACCTCCCTCCCTCCCCGCAGACACTCCAACCTCCCTCCCTCCCCACAGACACTCCAACCTCCCTCCCTCCCTCCCCGCAGACACTCCAACCTCCCTCCCTCCCCCCCCGCAGACACTCCAACCTCCCTCCCTCACTGACCACAGACACTCCAACCTCCCTCCCTGACCGCAGACACTCCAACCTCCCTCCCTCCCTGACCAGAGACACTCCAAACTCCCTCCCTCCCTGACCACAGACACTCCAACCTCCCTCCCTCCCTGACCACAGACACTCCAACCTCCCACCCTCCCTGACCAGAGACACTCCAACCTCCCTCCCTCCCTGAGCAGAGACACTCCAACCTCCCTCCCTCCCTGACCGCAGACACTCCAACCTCCCTCCCTCCCTGACCGCAGACACTCCAACCTCCCTCCCTCCCTGACCGCAGACACTCCAACCTCCCTCCCTCCCTGACCGCAGACACTCCAACCTCCCTCCCTCCCTGACCGCAGACACTCCATCCTCTCTCCCTCCGACCGCAGACACTCCAACCTCCCTCCCTCACTGACCATAGACACTCCAATCCTCCCTCCCTCCCCGCGGACACTCCGACCTCCCTCCTTCCCTGACCAGAGACACTCCAACCTCCCTCCCTGACTGACCGCAGACACTCCAACCTCCCTCCCTCACTGACCGCAGACACTCCAACCTCCCTCCCTCCCTGACCACAGACACTCCAACCTCCCTCCCTCACTCCCCGCAGACACTCCAACCTCCCTCCCTCACTCCCCGCAGACACTCCAACCTCCCTCCCTCACTCCCCGCAGACACTCCGACCTCCCTCCCTCACTCCCCGCAGACACTCCAATCTCCCTCCCTCACTGACCACAGACACTCCAACCTCCGTCCCTCACTGACCGCAGACACTCCGACCTCCCTCCTTCCCTGACCAGAGACACTCCAACCTCCCTCCCTCACTGACCACAGACACTCCAACCTCCCTCCCTCACTGACCACAGACACTCCAACCTCCCTCCCTCCCTGACCACAGACAATCCAACCTCCCTCCCTCACTGACCACAGACACTCCAACCTCCCTCCCTCCCCACAGACACTCCAACCTCCATCCCTCACTGACCACAGACACTCCAACCTCCCTCCCTCCCTCACCGCAGACACTCCAACCTCCCTCCCTCACTGACCACAGACACTCCAACCTCCCTCCCTCCCTGACCACAGACACTCCAACCTCCCTCCCTCCCTGACCACAGACACTCCAACCTCCCTCCCTCACTCCCGGACCGCAGACACTCCAACCACCCTCCCTCACTCCCCGCAGACACTCCAATCTCCCTCCCTCACTGACCCCGGACACTCCAACCTCCGTCCCTCACTGACCGCAGACACTCCGACCTCCCTCCTTCCCTGACCAGAGACACTCCAACCTCCCTCCCTCACTGACCACAGACACTCCAACCTCCCTCCCTCACTGACCACAGACAGTCCAACCTCCCTCCCTCACTGACCGCAGACACTCCAACCTCCCTCCCTCCCTGACCACAGACAATCCAGCCTCCCTCCCTCACTGACCGCAGACACTCCAACCTCCCTCCCTCCCCACAGACACTCCAACCTCCATCCCTCACTGACCACAGACACTCCAACCTCCCTCCCTCCCTCACCGCAGACACTCCAACCTCCCTCCCTCACTGACCACAGACACTCCAACCTCCCTCCCTCCCTGACCACAGACACTCCGACTTCCCTCCCTCCCTGACCACAGACACTCGAACCTCCCTCCCTCCCTCCCCGCAGACACTCCGACCTCCCTCCCTGACCGCAGACACTCCGACCTCCCTCCCTCCCTGACCGCAGACACTCCGACCTCCCTCCCTCCCTGACCGCAGACACTCCAACCTCCCTCCCTCCCTGACCGCAGACAATCCAACCTCCCTCCCTCACTGACCGCAGACACTCCAACCTCCCTCCCTCCCCACAGACACTCCAACCTCCATCCCTCACTGACCACAGACACTCCAACCTCCCTCCCTCCCTCACCGCAGACACTCCAACCTCCCTCACTCACTGACCACAGACACTCCAACCTCCCTCCCTCACTGACCACAGACACCCCAATGTCCCTCCCTCCCTGACCACGGACACTCCAACCTCCCTCCCTCCCTCCCCGCAGACACTCCAACCTCCCTCCCTCACTCCCTGACCGCAGACACTCCAACCACCCTCCCTCACTCCCCGCAGACACTCCAATCTCCCTCCCTCACTGACCCCGGACACTCCAACCTCCGTCCCTCACTGACCGCAGACACTCCGACCTCCCTCCTTCCCTGACCAGAGACAGTCCAACCTCCCTCCTTCCCTGACCAGAGACAGTCCAACCTCCCTCCCTCACTGACCGCAGACACTCCAACCTCCCTCCCTCCCTGACCACAGACAATCCAACCTCCCTCCCTCACTGACCGCAGACACTCCAACCTCCCTCCCTCCCCACAGACACTCCAACCTCCCTCCCTCCCTGACCACAGACACACCAACCTCCCTCCCTCCCTGACCACAGACACTCCAACCTCCCTCCCTCACTCCCTGACCGCAGACACTCCAACCACCCTCCCTCACTCCCCGCAGACACTCCAATCTCCCTCCCTCACTGACCCCGGACACTCCAACCTCCGTCCCTCACTGACCGCAGACACTCCAACCTCCCTCCCTCACTGACCACAGACACTCCGACCTCCCTCCCTCCCTGACCACAGACACTCGAACCTCCCTCCCTCCCCGCAGACACTCCGACCTCCCTCCCTGACCGCAGACACTCCGACCTCCCTCCCTCCCTGACCGCAGACACTCCGACCTCCCTCCCTCCCTGACCGCAGACACTCCGACCTCCCTCCCTCCCTGACCGCAGACACTCCGACCTCCCTCCCTCACTGACCACAGACACTCCGACCTCCCTCCCTCACAGACAGCAGACACTCCGACCTCCCTCCCTCCCTGACCGCAGACACTCCGACCTCCCTCCCTCCCTGACCGCAGACACTCCAACCTCCGTCCCTCCCTGACCAGAGACACTCCAACCTCCGTCCCTCCCTGACCAGAGACACTCCAACCTCCGTCCCTCCCTGACCAGAGACACTCCAACCTCCGTCCCTCCCTGACCAGAGACACTCCAACCTCCGTCCCTCCCTGACCAGACACTCCAACCTCCCTCACTCACTGACTACAGACACTCCAACCTCCCTGCCTCACTGACCAGAGACACTCCGACCTCCCTCCCTCACTGACCGCAGACACTCCGACCTCCCTCCCTCACTGACCACAGACAGTCCAACCTCCCTCCCTCACTGACCACAGACACTCCAACCTCCCTCCCTCCCCGCAGACACTCCAACCTCCCTCCCTCCCTGACCGCAGACACTCCAACCTCCCTCCCTCACTCCCCGCAGACACTCCAACCTCCCTCCCTCACTGACCACAGACACCCCAATCTCCCTCCCTCACTGACTACAGACACTCCAACCTCCCTGCCTCACTGACCACAGACACTCCAACCTCCCTCACTCACTGACCAGACACTCCAACCTCCCTCCCTCACTGACCAGAGACACTCCGACCTCCCTCCCTCACTGACCGCAGACACTCCGACCTCCCTCCCTCACTGACCACAGACACTCCAATCTCCCTCCCTCACTGACCACAGATACTCCAACCTCCCTCCCTCACACCTCGCAGACACTCCGACCTCTCTCCCAACTTCCCTCCCTCCCTGCAGACACTCCAACCTCCCTCCCTTACTGACCACAGACACTCCAACCTCCCTCCCTCCCCACAGACACTCCAACCTCCTTCCCTCCCTCCCCGCAGACACTCCAACCTCCTTCCCTCCCTCCCCGCAGACACTCCAACCTCCTTCCCTCCCTCCCCGCAGACACTCCAACCTCCTTCCCTCCCTCCCCGCAGACACTCCAACCTCCAACCCTCACTGACCACAGACACTCCGACCTCCCTCCCTCCCTCCGCGCAGACACTCCGACCTCCCTCCCTGACCGCAGACACTCCGACCTCCCTCCCTCCCTGACCGCCGACACTCCGACCTCCCTCCCTCCCTGACCGCAGACACTCCGACCTCCCTCCCTCCCAGACCGCAGACACTCCGACCTCCCTCCCTCCCAGACCGCAGACACTCCGACCTCCCTCCCTCACAGACCGCAGACACTCCGACCTCTCTCCCTCACAGACCGCAGACACTCCGACCTCCGTCCCTCCCTGACCAGAGACACTCCAACCTCCGTCCCTCCCTGACCAGAGACACTCCAACCTCCGTCCCTCCCTGACCAGACACTCCAACCTCCCTCACTCACTGACTACAGACACTCCAACCTCCCTCCCTCCCTGACCACAGACACTCCAACCTCCCTCACTCACTGACCAGACACTCCAACCTCCCTCACTCACTGACCAGAGACACTCCGACCTCCCTCCCTCACTGACCGCAGACACTCCGACCTCCCTCCCTCACTGACCACAGACAGTCCAACCTCCCTCCCTCACTGACCACAGACACTCCAACCTCCCTCCCTCCCCGCAGACACTCCAACCTCCCTCCCTCCCTGACCGCAGACACTCCAACCTCCCTCCCTCACTTCCCGCAGACACTCCAACCTCCCTCCCTCACTCCCCGCAGACACTCCAACCTCCCTCCCTCCCTCACTGACCACAGACACCCCGATCTCCCTCCCTCACTGACCGCAGACACTCCGACCTCCCTCCCTCACTGACCGCAGACACTCCGACCTCCCTCCCTCCCTGACCGCAGACAGTCCAATCTCCCTCCCTCACTGACCGCAGACACTCCAACCTCCCTCCCTCCCTGACCGCAGACACTCCAACCTCCCTCCCTCACTTCCCGCAGACACTCCAACCTCCCTCCCTCACTCCCCGCAGACACTCCAACCTCCCTCCCTCACTGACCGCAGACAGTCCAACCTCCCTCCCTCACTGACCGCAGACACTCCAACCTCCCTCCCTCCCTGACCGCAGACACTCCAACCTCCCTCCCTCACTTCCCGCAGACACTCCAACCTCCCTCCCTCACTCCCCGCAGACACTCCAACCTCCCTCCCTCCCTCACTGACCACAGACACCCCAATCTCCCTCCCTCACTGACCACAGACACTCCAACCTCCCTGCCTCACTGACCACAGACACTCCGACCTCCCTGCCTCACTGACCACAGACACTCGGACCTCCCTCACTCACTGACCAGACACTCCGACCTCCCTCCCTCACTGACCAGAGACACTCCGACCTCCCTCCCTCACTGACCGCAGACACTCCGACCTCCCTCCCTCACTGACCACAGACAGTCCGACCTCCCTCCCTCACTGACCACAGACAGTCCAACCTCCCTCCCTCACTGACCACAGACAGTCCAACCTCCCTCCCTCACTGACCACAGACACTCCGACCTCCCTCCCTCACACCTCGCAGACACTCCGACCTCTCTCCCAACCTCCCTCCCTCCCTGCAGACACTCCAACCTCCCTCCCTCACTGACCACAGACACTCCAACCTCCCTCCCTCCCTGACCACAGACACTCCAACCTCCCTCCCTCCCCGCAGACACTCCAACCTCCCTCCCTCCCTCCCCGCAGACACTCCAACCTCCTTCCCTCCCTCCCCGCAGACACTCCAACCTCCCTCCCTCACTGACCACAGACACTCCAACCTCCCTCCCTCCCCGCAGACACTCCAACCTCCCTCCCTCCCTCCCCGCAGACACTCCAACCTCCTTCCCTCCCTCCCCGCAGACACTCCAACCTCCCTCCCTCCCTGACTGCAGACACTCCAACCTCCCTCCCTCCCCGCGGACACCACAACCTCCCTCCCTCCCCGCGGACACCACAACCTCCCTCCCTCCCCGCGGACACCACAACCTCCCTCCCTCCCCGCGGACACCACAACCTCCCTCCCTCCCCGCGGACACCACAACCTCCCTCCCTCCCCGCGGACACCACAACCTCCCTCCCTCCCCGCGGACACCACAACCTCCCTCCCTCCCCGCGGACACCACAACCTCCCTCCCTCCCCGCGGACACCACAACCTCCCTCCCTCCCCGCGGACACCACAACCTCCCTGACCGCGGACACTCCATCCTCACTGACCGCGGACACTCCAACCTCCCTGACCGCGGACACTCCAACCTCCCTGACCGCGGACACTCCAACCTCCCTGACCGCGGACTCTCCAACCTCCCTGACCGCGGACACTCCAACCTCCCTGACCGCGGACACTCCAACCTCCCTGACCGCGGACACTCCAACCTCCCTGACCGCGGACACTCCAACCTCCCTGAACCCGGACACGTCAACCTCCCTCCCTCCCTGACCACGGACACTCCAACCTCCCTCCCTCCCTGACCTAACCTGTCCATCTTTCTTCCCACTTACCGCGCCACCCTTCCCACTGACCAATCTCAATTACTAACATGCATCCCTCTATCACCATCCCGCCGACCTCTCCCCCCACACACCACCCTCCCATGTATTCCTTGGCCCCCTTCCTCCTCCCCAGTCTTGATGAAGGCTCCTGCCTGAAACGTTGTTCACCTGCTTGACGTGCTGTGTTTTATCCAGCTCCACAATTTACTGACACTGACTGTCCTCACTATCTCCATGATTACAAGCAGTCACTCCACATAGTATACAGGACCTTACCTTGTGCAGCCAGAAATCCTTTGCTTGCCTCTGACTGCCTCACTCTTTTCAGTTCTATCGGTGTAAAGTCCACTTGTTGTGAAAGCCCTCTGCACCCCAGTATGCTGCCAGGAGATCGGTTGATTCCCAGATTGTGAAGGTAGATCTGGGAACCATAAAATACGACACATCACAGACTGCAATGAATGAAGTGCAACCCTATACCCAGCCTCCCAAAACAAATTTGCGAACGCCTCTTTTCCCCTTTTGATTCCTACTGGCATACCGCAGCCCAGAATCTAGCTGGGCATTGCCCCCACGGGTAGAAGATAGTCCTCACTCAGTATTTCCTGGAGACTGTCTTTTTTCATTCATTCTCAAGACATGGGTCAGCACTTCCTGTCCGTCCCTAATTGTCCTTGAGGAAGTGAAAGTCGCTTTCTTGAACCACTGGGGTCGATTTGGGGGAGGCCTTTGTCTGTGATTGCAAGCACTGCATCATAATACCAGCGTTCCTCCCAGTGGGAGGAGCTCCTGAGGTCAGGGATGATGGATGGAATACAGTGTAGGAGGAGCGGATCCTTTGAGTTTATTTTGGAATTTTGGGGCAGAGTTACTTACACTCGGTCTTTGCTGTCTCCAGTGTATGACACAGCCTAGAGGTTGAGGTATAGATGCTGCCCAATCTACTTTGTATTTCAAGCACTTCCTGCTTTTACTTGTTAAGGGCCATTTATTTTGAACTAAATTGAGAGGGGTTTTCCCCCATGAAGCACAGGAAAGGAAATGCACTTGATGTACTGGATATGGACTTCTAAAATGTGCATCTTAAAGCATTATGTAACAGCCTTGTCAGCAAAATTGGCAGCCATGGAACTAAAGAGGTGGTAACAATACAGAGAAACGTCAGCAGAGTGACAGCTAACAGAAACTGGACCTGGTGGGGTTTCTCAGGGATCACTGCCTTTCTTGATTTATCTGAAATTACTTTAAAGTTGCATGTGCAGGGCTCAATTGCAAAATGTGCACATGACCCAAAACCTGGCTGTATTCTTCCTTTCACCTTAAGATTATAGAACATAGAACAGTACAGCACAAGGACAGGCCCTTTGGCCCACCAAGTCTGTCCAGACAACAATGTCATTCTACACTTACCCCATCTGCCTGCACATGCTCTGTGTCTCTCTCACCTCTGCTTGTTCACAATTCTTAAACTTTGTTCAGGTATCTGCTCCTACCATCTCCCCTGGCTACACATTATGGTCACCTACCACCTGCTGGTAAAACCTTTTCTCACACATCTCCTTTAAACTTTCCCCCTCTCACCATAAACCTATGTCCTCCAGTATTTAACATTGCCACCATGGCCATGCCCCTTATAATATAATATAGTTCTATCAGGTTCCCACTCAGGAAATACACTTGAGCAAAAACAATTCAGGTTTGTCCAACCTCTACTTGTAGCTAACACACTCCGATCCAGGCAACATCCTGGTAAACCTCTCCTGTACCCTCCACATCCTTCCTATTGTGTGGCGACCAGAACTGTACACAATACACTGACTGTGCCCCCTTGTTATTGATCCTTCAATGAAGGGACATAGCTGCTTTCCATTTAGACAGTTGCTGCTACATTTCAATGTAAAGGGAACATGTTGGGCCTGTACACTCCCCATTTTCACCATCCTTAAAGACAGCACATCCAGATGACAACTCACTGTGTAAATCTCAATCTCCACTTTGGACTTTTTGCCAACTTTCTTAAATCTGAGCCCACTGAAAACCATTTCGCCTTATCTCCTCTCGAAAATCCTTTCAATATTTAAACATGTCCATTAAGTCTCCCCTTAACCTTCCCTGCTTTAAAGAGAACTACGCTAAAAACAGAAAGCTGTCAAGTCAATGTGATATATTATCAATCATTGTGACAGACTATGGCAACATGGTGACTCAGTGGTTAGCACTGCTACCTCACTGCGTCACGGTCCCAGGTTCGATTCCAGCCCCGGGCAACTGTCTGTGTGCTGTTTGCACGTTCTCCCTGTGTCGGCGTGAGTTTCCTCTGGGTGCTCTGGTTTCCTCCCACAGTCCAAAGATGTGCAGGTCAGGTGAATTGGCCATTGCTAAATTGCCCATAGTGTTCAGGGATGTGTAGGTTCACTGTGTTAGTCAGGGGTAAATATTTCGGATAGGGAATGGGTTTGGGTGGGTTACTCTTCAAAGGGTCAGTGTGGACTTATTGGTCCGAAGGGTCTGTTACCACACTGTAGGAATTCAAATTCTATTTCAGTACAGAGACAGACACAGTATTTGAAGAGTGGATAATTGCAAATACTACACCCCTGCTCAAAAAACGATGTGAGGATAAATCTAGCAGTTACAGGCACATCACTTTAACCTCAGTGAAGGAAGGCTTTGAGAAAAGATATTCTGACAAAACTGACCATCACTTGGGCAAATGTATACTAATTCAGGAAAGCCACAACAAATTTGTTAATCACAGATAATGTTTAACTAATTTGAGGTTTTCAGTGTGGACAACATTAACACGGGTAATGTGGTTGATGTGATGTACGCAGACTTACAAAAGACATTTGGTAACATCCTCAGAACAAGCTTGAAGTTAATCCTTCGGGAATCAAAGGGACAGCAGTGACATGAAAACCAAGTTCACATAGTGACAGGAAAGTGGCTAATGGGGCACTTTCAGACTGGAAGGACTGAAGTTCTCTACAGGCTGTTAGTTGGACCACTGCTTTTTCTGATACATATTCATACTCCAGACTTAAGAGTGTCTGGAACAATTTTAGCATTTCTTGAGAATATTGTGCACTGTGAGGGCGGTGATAGATTTCAGGAGAAATGGATAACCTGGTGGAAGAGTGGACATAGAGTCACATGTGGCAAATAAAATGTTTTTCAGAGAATTGTCAAGTATGAAGTATTTGATTTTGTCAGAAAGACCGAGGTAAGGCTGCATAATTTAAGGGATAATATTCTAATAGGCATTTAGGAGTTGAGGGGGTCTGTGGTTTTATGGATACAAATCATTGATTGTGGAAGGACATCAACATAGGAGGGTGTGGGGTGACCTTATTGAGGTTGATGAAGTCATGAGGGTCATAGATAAGGAGAATAGCAAATGTCTTTTCCCTCGGGTGGGGGAGATCAAAACGAGGAGGCATATTTTTAATGTGAGGGGAAAAAGATTTAGAAAGGACCTGAGGCACAACATTTTCCACACAGGGTGGTTCATATATGGAATGAACTGCCAGAGGAAGTGTGACATGAAGGTACAGTGACAACATTTAAAAGGCATTTGGATAGGTACATGAATAGGAAAGGGTTAGAGGGATTTGGGCCAAATGCAGGCAAGTGGGTCTAGTTCAGTTTGCTTGACATGAATGGATTGTACCAAAGGGTCTGTTTCCATGCTGTATGACTCTATGACATTGCAGGCTGGAGTTGTATGCCCTATAGTAAACAAGGCAGCCATAATGTAGAGGTCCTGGACACAGGTCAGAAGTCACACGACACCAGGTTATAATCCAACAGATTTAGCTGAAGTCAGAAGTTTTCAGAGTGCAGCTCCTTCATCAGGTGGAGTGAATACATGACGAAGGGACTACACTTCAAAAGCTTGTGATTTCAAATAAGCCTGTGATACTATAACCCAGTGTCGTGTGATGCCTGACTTAGATCAGGGAAGGCCTGGGGTGAGGGAATGGGAGGGGGGGGGGGGAGAAACAGACACACGCACACAGTTACACACACACCGGATTCAGGTGGAGAAGTGGCACGATGGCACAGTGGTTAGCACTGCTGCCTCATAGCACCAGAGACCTGAGTTCAATTCCTGCCTCAAGCAACTGTCTGTGTGGAGTTTGCACATTCTCCCTGTGTCGGCGTGGGTTTCCTCCGGGTGCTCCGGTTTCCTCCCACAGTCCAAAATGTGCAGGTTAGGTGAATTGGCCACGCTAAATTGCCCGTAGTGTTAGGTGAAGGGGTAAATGTAGGGGAATGGGTCTGGGTGGGTTGCTCTTCAGAGGGTTAGTGTGGACTTGCTGGGCCGAAGGGCCTGTTTCTATACTGTAAGTAATCTAATCTAAAGTATTTGAGAGGCACAGACACAGTAGCAACTCTTCCCTGAAGTAAGGGGGTTGATAATGAGAGAGCAGAGTTTTAAGGTAAGGAGCAGGAGGTTTAGAGGGGATTTGAGGAAATATTTTTCACCCAGAGAGTTGTGGGTATCTAGATCTCACTGCTGAAAAGCTCATCAAGATGAGGACCCTCCAGACATTTAAGCAGTATTTAAATGAGCACTTGAGCTGGAATACCAAGCTTCAAGCCAGTGTTGAACAACAAGATTAGAGTCAAACAGTGTGGTGCTGGAAAAGCACAGCCAGTCAGGCAGCATCTGAGGTGCAGGAGAGTCAACGTTTCACACTTAAGCTCTTCATCAGGAATGGGGGGTTGGCCCAAGGGAGCTGAGAGATACATGGGCGGGGAAGGTTGCTGGGAATGTGATAGGTAGATCAAGGTGGGAGTGAAGGTGATCGGTCAGACAGGAGAAGGAGCAGATAAGTGGGAAGGAAGATGGACAGGTAGGGCAGTTCAAAAGGGCGGTGCTGAGTTGGAAGGTTGGATCTGGGATTAGGTGGGGGGAGCAGAAATAGGGAAACCGGTGAAATCCACATTGATCCCGTGTGGTTGCAGGGTCCCAAGGCCAAAGGTGAGGCATTCTTCCTCCAGGGATCAGGTGGTTAGGGTTTGGTGGTGGAGGCGGCCCAGGACTTGCATGTCCTTGGCGGAGTGGGATGTGAAGTTAAAGTGTTTGGCCACAGGGCAGTGAAATTGTTTAGTGCGTTTGTCCCAGAGATGTTCACTGAAACGTTCTGCAAGTCGGTGCCCTATCTCCCTAATTGTAGCGGAGACTGCATCGAGAGCAACGGATACTGTAGATGATGTGTGTGGAAGTACAGGTCGGATGTGGAAGGATCCTTTGGGGCATTAGACAGAGGTGTGTGGGGGAGGTGGGCGGGGGGGGAGGAACGGACTCTCTGCTCCTCAGATGCTGCTTGACCTGCTGTCCTTTTCCAGCACCACACTCTTCGACTATTATCTCCAGCAACTGCCATCCTCACTTTCTCAGAATACGATTACAATGATCACCAGCACAGATAGAATGGGCTGAAGGGCCTCTTTCTGTGCTGTGAGAGATCCAAGACTCTGTAAAAGATGATTGTAGGACGATGAATGATTGGGCTGCATTCCAGAGTCAGGAGATGAAGAGCCAGGAGCTGCCTTTCTCAGGTACCTACCGGTATCCTGTCCTCCACATTGAATTGGTTGGCATCTGGCGTCAGCCGTGATGGTGTCCAGATGGGAACGTAGTTATCAACTTCCAGGCTGGTCAGTGAGTGGCCTGACATGGTCAGTGTCTGCTCTCCTGCCCGACTGCTCTCCTGTGAGCTGCCCGGCAGTTTGAGCTCATCCTGTGGGGAGGCAACACTGAATCGCTCAGGGCAGGCAGCGACACTTGAAGGGTGTGGGCCAGGTAAGGTGGTACCAGAGGATCTTGCGGTCTGTCTGGAGCTGCTGTTCTCCCTTTGCTCAGCAAGGGTGGGAGACAGAGGGGCCTCCTGCATCAATGGGCTGTCTCCGCTCTGGTGGGACAAATGGCATTCAGCCAGGGTACTGACAGACTCAAGTGAGTGAATGCTAGATGCTCTGTCCCAATTTAGGTGGCAATGAGGTGGGTCAGCTTTACAGAGAGAGGCATCGTCGTGGTGTCCTCTCCTCTCATCTGATTGTGACATCCTCCTCAGAGCAGCTGGCCTCCCAGGCCCAACAGGATGGTCACTGCCGGTTCCTGACAGATGACTGGTGCTCTGGCCTGTCCTCTGGGTCCTCAGTTGGTGGCCAGTCTGCAGGTGGGCAGTTCCAAAGGTCGCTGCGATACGCCGCTTTGGTAGACAGCTGGACGTTGGAGCCGCATTGATCCGTGACAGGATATTATTGAGCGAGTCGGCGATAGCACTGTAGGCCCGCTGTCGGGGAGACACTCCTCTCAGGCCATGTAACACCAGGCTGTCAAAGGTGGGCTTGCCACCTGGGCCATGGTGTATGTCCCAAGCTCCAACTTTCTCCATGTAGTTCAGGGGAGCCATGGACTGCAAGACACTTGGACAGGCCCAGCTGCTGGTGGAAGTGGTAGTGGTGGTGGTGGCGGCATTTTTACTACTCTTGGTCAAATCCTTCTTGTTTGATAAGGATTCCACTGAAACCTTGGAGATGCCAGAAGCAGCAATCTGGCTTTCCAGGTGGTGAATGACCACTCGCCTTGCCTGACCCAACAGAGCAAGGCCCTTGGCTGGTGCATTCAAGGGGACGGCTGGTGTGGACTGACAGACAGGGTCAGCTAAGGAGGTGAGGAAAGAGGAATCCGTGACATTTGCTGGACACACTGTGGGAGAGAGCTCAGTGTCCTTCTGCTCCTGCTCTATGCTGTAGCCAGACAATGCTGTGCCATCACTCTTGCTGTCGGTACTTTTTGTGGTCTTCACCTCCGTGATGGTATCAACCTTCCCGTTGGATGAGGTGGTGGGCTCCATGCAGGCAGACCCTGGTCCAGCTCCTGATGTAAAGCCATTCTTGGATGGAGCAGATAAAGAGAAAGAAGTTGGTTGACGCTGCAAACTTGCTTCAGAGCAAGCGGTTTGACTGGTCTTGCTCACTTGCCAGCCTTGTGAACGGAATAGGGCGTCAGAAACTTCTGACCTGTCTGGGCCTGATGGAGCCAAGTTCCCTTTTCCAAGAGGATCCGGACAGGCGTTGCAGGGCTCAGGCAGGGTTGGCTGCTCGTGGAGCATGGCGTGATCAGGGCTAGAGCAATCTGGAGAAACGAGAGCCGACTCGGGGTTCAGGGGTGGCTGCTCAGTTGCAGCTGACTCCCATTCCTTTCCAAGAGCTGCAATACCATGTTTAACTGCTCCTGCAGCCAGCAAACTGCTCCTCTGGTTATCAATAAGGGGCCCACTCACTTCAGCTCCTCTCCTGGAGCCAGAGCTGCTGGGCAATTCAACAGCCTCCTCCAGCACTTGGGGAGCAGGCAACTCTCCACCCAGAGGTAACTTGTGCTCAGAGAGAGGAGCTCTGTATATGCCACCTGCCCGTGGCTGACATCCATCCCTTTTGATGCTCGGAAGCTCCATGAAGTTCTGGTCACCAATGTACTTCTCTGCTCGAGTGAAATCTTCATCTTCTGTTGCCTCTGACCACCTTGGGCTGGGGGGCGTCAGGGAATGCTGTGACAGGGAATCCCTGCTGCTGCTGTCTCCAAACAGGTGCTGTGACAGTGGGGGGCTCTCTCTCTCACAGTCTGCGGAAGCCTCAGCTATTACTGCCTCCTGGAAGCTGCTTCCTCGGTAGGCTCGTGTGTATCCCTCACTCAGAACTCCAGATAAGTCAGGGCTCCCTCTGAAACAGAAGAGAATAGAAATTGGTGAACCTCGATGGGGAGACAGAGTAAGGAGATCATGTTGATTGGGTGAGTTTAAATAGAACTGTTTTCGATCATTAAGTATCAACATACATGACTGCGTTCAGACATAAAAGTTGCACAGCGGCCCAATGGTTAGCACTGTTCCCTCACATCACCAGGGATCTGGTTCAATTCCAGCCTCAGGTGTCTGTCTGTGTGGAGTTTGCACATTCTCCCTGTGTCTGCTCCAGTTTCTTCCTACAGTCCAAAGATGTGCAGGTTAGGTAGATTGGCTATGCTAAATTGCCCATAGTGTCTAGGGATGTATAGGTAAGGCGGATTACTACAGGGATCATTGCTCCATACCCACAATATTTATTAATAATTTATATGAGACAACTAAATGTTATATCTCCAAGTTTGCAGACGACACAATGCTGTGGTGAGCTGTAAGGAGGACACAGAGATGCTTTGGTATGAATTGGACAAATTGAGTGAGTGGACACATACATGGCAGATGAAGTTGTTACATGTGAGATTGCCCATTTTGGTAGCAGAAGTAGGAAACAGATTATGATCTTAATGGTGATAGATTAGAAAAAGGGGAGGCACAACAAGGCTTGGGGGTCCTTGTATACCAGTCGCTGAAGCATGCAAAAGCAGCAGGTAGTGGCCTTCGTAGCGAGAGGATTTGAGTACAGGAACAGGGATGACTCGCTGCAAATTGAACACAGGTCCCTTAAAAAATGAATCTGGGGAGGTGGTTACAACAAAGGGGGAACTGACAGAGGAGTTGAAAAGATATTTTATATCAGTCTTCACAGTGGAAGTTGTTCAAACATCCAATTATTACTAAAGAATATGGGTAGGAACTAAGTACCATCACTAGATAAGTTGTATTAGACAAACTAATGGGACTAAAAGCAGATATCTCCCCTGGTTTTGATGGTAGTTCCTGAAAGAAGCAGCTACAGATATAATGGATCCATTGGTTGTAGCTTTCCAAAAATCCTTGGATTCTACTGAAATAACAGAGGATTGGAAAACTGCTAATGTGACACTGCTATTCAAAAAGGGAAGCAAAAAGTGGGTAACTGTACACTGACTAGTCTAACATTTAATGTTGAAAAAGCATTGGAATCAATTAGTAAGTAATTGCAACATATTTGGAAAATCATAACTTAATCAAGCAGAATCAGCAAGGTGCTTTGTAAGGAAGTCACATCTGACTAATTAATCAGAGCTTTTTGAGGAAGCTCAACCAAGAGTAGAAAAAGGGTAACCAGTAGATGTATTGTACTTGGATTTGCAGAAGGCATTAGACAAAGACATTTCATAGAAGATCACATCATAAGTTAAGAGCCTATGGTTCATAGGCAGGAAACAGCAAGTGTGGATAATGGATTCTTTTAAAGGTTGGCGACCCATTATCAGAGGTATTCCACAGGGATCGGTGCTGGGACTGCAACTGTTTACAATATATATTAATGAGAAAAAAGTGAATGTACTGTAGCCAATTTGCAGACAACACAAAAATAGGCCAAAGGGCAGGCTGAGAGAGGGTTACAGTTTACAGAGAGATAGGTTCAGTAAGTGGACAATAAGTTGGCAAATGGAATATAATGCAGGAAAATGTGAAGTTGCTAATTTTGGAAGGGAGAACAAAAGAACAGAACATTACTGACATGGAAATAAAGTGCAGAAAGCTGGACCATAAAGGGACTTGGGGGAACTTGTGCACAAAACACTGAAAGCTAGCATACAGGGACAATAGGTCATCAGGAAGGCCAAAGGAATGTTGGCCCTAAATTCAAGAGGGTTGGAGAACAAGAGTAGGAAAGTTCTCCTGCAACTGTACGAGGTGCTGGTGAAATCACATCTGGAGTACTCTGAGCAGTTTTAGTCCCCTTATTTAAGGAAAGATATTGGAGACAGTTCAGAGAAGGTTTACTGGAATGATCCCTGGCATGGAGCGATTGGCTTCTGATCAAAGACAAAGCACTCTATTCACTGGAGCTTAGAACAATGAATTGAACCACACTGGACTCTCCGGGGGCTTGACAGGATAAATACTGAGAAGATGTTTCCCCTCATCGGAGAGTCTAGCATCAGAGCGCAAAGTCTCAAAACGAAGGGTAGCAATTTTCGACAGATTTTTTTTCTTTTATGAGGGTTGAAGATCTTTGGAACAGAGAGCTGTGGGAACACAGTTTTCTGTATATTTGAGATAGAGAGTTTCTTGATCACTAGGGGAATGAAGGGTTATGGGGAAAGCTCAAGAAAATAGAATGTCAGATCAACCATGATCTTACTCCTGTTAGTATTTCTTATGGCCTCATGGACAGCATAACTGCAGGAAGGATGTTCCTACTGACCAGACAATCCAGAACTGGGGCACAGTACAAGGGTATAAGATAGACTATTTAGGACATTGGTTAGGCCACTTTTCGAATATTGTTTGCAATTCTGGTCTCCCTCCTATAGGGAGGATGTTGTGAAACTTGAAAGGGTTCAGAAAAGATTCACAAGGATGTTGCCAGGGTTGGAGGATTTGAGCTACAGGGAGAGACTGAATAGGCTGGGGCTGTTTTCCCTGAAGCGTTGAGGGGTGAGAGGCTTAGACATTTAAACAATCATGAGGGACATGGATAGGATAAATAGACAAGGTCTTTTCCCTGGGGTGGGGGAGTCTAGAACTAGAGGGCATAGGTTTAGAGTGAGGGGGGAAAGCTATAAAAGGGAGATTAGGGGGCAACGTTTTCACACAGAAGGTGGTATGTGGACGGAATGAGCTGCCAGAGGAAGTGGTGTAGGCTGGTACAATTACAGCATTTAAAAGGCACCTGGAAGGGTATATGAGTAGGAAGGGTTTAGAGGGATATGGGCCAAGGGCTGGCAAATGGAATTAGATTAGGTTAAGATATGTGTTCGGCATGGACAAGTTGGACCAAAGGGTCTGTTTCCGTGCTGCACATCTCTATGAGTCTGACTGAGGTGAAATATCTTCACCCTAACCTTGGTGAGACTGTGGAATTCTCTGCCACAGAAAGCAATTTGCCTTCTGTGAAAAATTGAATTGTTTCAGGAAGGAGCTAAATAAATCAAAGGGTATGGAGGGAAAGCAGGAATAAGGTACTGAATTGGAACATCAGCCATTAACTTATTAAATGATGGAGCAGGCTCAAAGGGCCAAATAGCCCACACCTGCGACTATATTCCATGGTTCATCACACTCAGATGACATACTTTTCTGCAGAAGCAACATTATGATTTTATGCTGATTTTGATCAGCTGTCTGAAATCAACCAGCCTACGCCAACTGCCTATGTCTTTCTCTAGACAAGTAAATTCTGTTCACTGTGGCCTTCTGCTTGGTCAATAAATAGACTTTTACACTGAAAAGGTTCAGAGATTCAGAGCAAAAGCCTTACCTCAGAGGGGCAAACTCCACTGGAGAGCAATGAAAAGTCACGTTGGAAAGTTTTACATCTTCCGGACTCTGCCTGGTGTAGGAGGCCAAGAGCGGAGGAGCTGAAGACAACCCACTTCCCTGCAGCTCTGTTGAGAAAAGCAACAATGGCCTGTCAGCACTCTCAGCTGAAAGGATTACTCATAGGTGTAACACCTCTCATGAAAAAGTTTCGAAAACCTTCAGGACCTGTGTGATCCCAGATTAAATCAGCCTTGTCACACTCTGCACATTTTCCTTTAAGAAATTTTGAGTGGTTTCCTGGGCTCATATTGAATGTCTAAGAGGGTCGGAGAGAATTTTTTCAAATACTTTACACACATCCAAAGATTAGTGTGGGTCTTTCACTTCTCCTCAGAAATCACGAAGCTTTAGTCACATATATACAATACAGTACACATTGGTCACATATATATAGTGTATACAGGTCACATGTATACAGTATTGATGAGCTCGGTCAGTCACACACCTAAAAGGTCACCTCTGCTTTTCTTGCTTCCATAAGAGGAGAAAGTGAGGTCTGCAGATGCTGGAGATCAAAGTTGAAACTTTATTGCTGGAACAGCACAGCAGGTCAGGCAGCATCCAGGGAACAGGAGATTCGACGTTTCGGGCACAGGCCCTTCTTCAGGAATGAGCAGAGAGTGTTCAGCAGGAGAAGATAAAAGGTAGGGAGGAGGGACTTGGAGGAGGGGAGTTGGAAATGTGATAGGTGGAAAGAGGTCAAGGTGAGGGTGATAGGTCGGAGTAGGGTGGAGGCGGAGAGGTCAAGAAGAAGACTGCAGGTCAGGAAGGCGGTGCCGGGCTGGAAGGATCCGGCTGAGACAGGGTGGGGGGAGGGGGGATGAAGAAACTGGTGAAGTCCAAGTTCATCCCCTGCGGTTGGAGGGTTCCCAGTCGGAAGATAAGACGCTCCTCCTCCGACCGTCGGGTTGTTGTGGTTTGGCGGTGGATGAGTCCAATGACCTGCATATCCTCGGTGGAGTGGGAGGGGGAGTTGAAATGCTGTGCCACAGGTTGGTTGGGTTGGTTCGTCCGGGTGGCCCAGAGGTGCTCTCTGAATCGCTCCGCAAGTAGGCGGCCTGTCTCCCCAATATAGAGGAGGCCACACCGGCTGCAGCGGATGCAGTAGATGATGTGGGTGGAGGTGCAGGTGAATCTGTGGCGGATATGGAAGTTTCCCTTGGGGCCTTGGAGAGAAGTGAGGGGGGAGGTGTGGGCGCAAGTGTTGCACCTCCTGCGGTTGCAAGGGAAGGTGCCGGGAGTGGTGGTTGGGTCGGTGGGGGGTGTGGATCTGACAAGGGAGTCGCGGAGGGAGTGGTCTCTACGGAAAGCTGATAGGGGAGGGGAGGGAAATATATCCTTGGTGCTGGGGTCTGTTTTTCCCCCCCGACGTGGTCGACGGTGCCCTCCACCGCATCTCCTCCACTTCCCGCTCCTCCGCCCTTGAGCCCCGCCCCTCCAACCGCCACCAGGACAGAACCCCACTGGTCCTCACCTACCACCCCACCAATCTCCATGTACAGCGCATCATCCGCCGTCACTTCCGCCACCTCCAAACAGACCCCAGCACCAAGGATATATTTCCCTCCCCTCCCCTATCAGCTCACACCTCTCCAGATCAAAATCGATATGATTGCCTGAAATGCATTATCCTTGTTGGCCCTCCTTGACACTGCCTCAAACATTCTTATTGCGATTGACTAACGTTCCCTTCACAAAACCATGCTGAGTGGCCTTGACATTTCTCAATGAGGCTGAATACTGTCCCACATGAGCTTTTAAACATTTTTCTATCAACAAGGTTAGGCTGAGTAATTTTTAGTTAGGTGGTTGATCTCTTGCCCTCTTTTGAAACAACATGCTGAACATCAGGCAGTCATAGTCGTACGGCACGTTCAGTCCAACTTGCCAATACCGACCATATTTCCCAAGCTAAACTCGTCCCATGTGCCTGCATTTGGCCCATGTCCCTCTAAACCTTTCCTAATCATGTAAGAATGCGTGTAAGGTATGAGCAGGTAGGGAAAGTGTTAAGTTTAGGGTTGTGAGACAAAGGCTCAGCTAGCATGACTTCGACCAGATAAGAACTTGCAGTAAAAACAATGAGGTGCTGGAGGAAAGGGTAGTGGGTTAATGAGATGAATTGCATCCATTGTGTAATGCCAGTTAACGAAGTGAGGAACATGTATTGTGTAATGCCACATGGCTTAATCTTTACAGCTGATACTCGCTAGTTGTATCAATCACCCAATCAATATCAATGTTGCCTTATTTGGATGCTGCTCCCTGTGAGTGACTATATAATTCCTTAAGAATCTGCTGTTCGAGAGAAGACTGAGAACTCATGTCCTTGTGTACACAGATTAGAGTGGTGCTGCAAAAGCACAGCAGGTCAGGCAGCATCCGAGGAGCAGGAAAATTGATGTTTTGGGCAAAAGCCCTTCATCAGGAATGAGGCTGGGAGCCTTCGAAGTGGAGAGATAAATGGGAGGGAGGTGCGGAGAAGGTAGCTGAAAGTACAATAGGTGGATGGAGGTGGGGATGAAGGAGGGTGGAGCGGATAGGTGGGAAGGAAAATTGGCAGGTAGGACAGGTCATGAAGATGGTGCTGAGCTCTAACACCTTCCCCCCCTTCCTAGACCTCTCCATCTCCATCAATGATGACTGACATTTTTGACAAACCCATCGACTCCAACAGCTACCTGGCTTACACCTCTTCCCACCCTACCTCCTGCAAAAATGCTATCCCGTATTCCCAATTCCTCTGCCTCCACCGTATCTGCTCCCAGGAGGACCAGTTCCACCACAGAACACACCAGATGGCCTCCTTCTTTAGAGACCGCAATTTCCCTTCCCACGTGGTTGAAAGATGCCCTGCAACACATCTCATCCACATTCCGCCTCTCCACCCTCAAACCCCACCACTCCAACCGTAACAAGGACAGAATCCCCCCGGTGCTCACCTTCTACCTTACCAACCTTCGCATAAACCAAATCATCCACCGACATTTCCGCCACCTCCAAAAAGACCCCACCACCAGGGATATATTTCCCTCCCTACCCATTTCCGCCTTCCACAAAGACCGTTCCCTCCGTGACTACCTGGTCAGGTCCACACCCCCCTACAACCCACCCTCCCATCCTGGCACCTCCCCCTGCCACCTGCGCCCACACCTCCTCCCTCACCTCCATCTAAGGCCCTAAAGGAACCTTTCACATCCATCAAAGTTTTACCTGCACATCCATCAATGTCATTTATTGTATCCGTTGCTCCCAATGCGGTCTCCTCTACATTGGGGAGACTGGACGCTTCCTAGCAGAGCGCTTTAGGGTACCCCCGGAACACCTGCACCGATCAACCACACCGCCCTGTGGCCCAACATTTCAACTCCCCCTCCCACTCTGCCGAGGACATGGAGGTCCTGGGCCTCCTTCACCGCCACTCCCTCACCTGGAAGAAGAACGCTTCATCTTCAGCTTCGGAACACTTCAACCCCAGGGCATTAATGTGGATTTCACCAGTTTCCTCATTTCCCCTCCCCCCCACTTTACCCTAGTTCCAACCTTCCAGCTCAGCACCGCCCTCATGGCCTGTCCCACTTGTCAATCTTCCTTTCCACCTATCCACTCCATCCTCCTCGCCGACTTATCACCTTCATCACCACCTCCATCCACCTATTGTACTCTCAGCTACCTTCTCCTCAGCCCCACCCTCCTCCCAATTTATCTCTCCACCCAGAGGCTCCCTGCCTCATTCCTGATGAAGGGTTTTTGCCCGAAACGTCGATTTTCCTACTCTACGGATGCTGCCTGACCTGCTGTGCTTTTCCAGCACCATTCTAATCTAGACTCTGATCTCCATCATCTGCAGTCCTCACTTTCGCCTCCTTGTGAACATAGGCAATCACGGTCTCTCCAGGGGTCAGAATAAAGATAAAGAAGGTACAGCCAAAATAAAACCCAGCAATGATACTTTAATACAGTACTCTCATCTAGCTAAAGCATGACCACTGACAATTGTTTTTTGAAGCAGGCATTGTAGAATTTCAAACAGATCAGGGGCTCAAGGCCCTCAATCATTTTGTTTTAAGGTTACATGTTTGATTATTTTAAAAAGGAGCCAATGTTGTATAATATTCATTTAATAACAAAATTGGCCCTATTACATAGCCCACAAAACACATTAAGATCTGATTCAAAGAAGGCAAAACAGTTACTTAAAAAGGATTTTCTGAACCAGTATTTAAAAACCAAAATATTTAAATATCAAACACTTTCAGAATGGCATAATTTATATTAAAACCTCCTTTTTCAACCCAAATATTAGTACATCCTTAATTTCAACATTTCTCCTTTTTTTCCATATCCTCTTGATGAAATTACACTTATATAAAAAAAGAGAAAGCCCTCGCAGTGGACCACACGGTGCTGCAGTCCATACCACCCCCCCTTCTCTCAGAAGGATTCGCCGAGTTGAACCCACAGCCCAGAAACGGAGACTCCCACAATAAAAACCCGAACAAAGCTTCCCTGGCAGGCAATGCACTTCATGTCGGGATCAGAGCAGACCGGCTCCACTTTTTATTCCCTTTACCCGGTGACGCCATGTTGTCCTAAAAGTCCTTCTAAGGGGAGGTATGGGGAATAAAGGTGATAACTTTAAGTACCACCAAATTTTGTTTAGATATTTATCATTGAAGTTCCTGGTTTCGAACTTGCTCCGAAGCCTCAAACCTAGTGTCTGCAGTACTCGAAATTCCTTTTTCCAGGGGACTTTAACCCCCTTTTACCGAGGGGACTCAAACCCCTTTCTCACTTTACTCCTCATGGGGACTCAAACCCCTTTTTTTACTCTATTTGTCCAGGGGACTCAAACCCCAATTAAAACCCAGGAAACTCGAACCTGTTTATCAGCGTGTTCACAAAACAGTCTCTTTCGAACAAACTAATTACTGTTCAAGAGTCCTTAGAATAGAAAGCAATTGAACAAGGAGACCATTTCCGACACACAGGAACATCCAGAGGGACCAAGGTTTAAAATCTTACCTTGTGGGCCCGTCCATCTCAAGATACTGGTGTTGTGGGCGATCGCTGACACCGTTACCTTTTCCTCCAGCACTTCATGGTTGACTGCAAGTTCTTATCTGGTCAAAGTCATGCTAGCTGAGTCTTTGTACTGCAACACTAAACTTAACTCTATCCCTACCTGCTCATACCTTATACACATTCGCACATGTACCTGTCCAAATATATTGGCGGCACAATAGCCAGTGGTTAGCACTGTGCCTCACAGTGCCAGGGATCCGGGTTCGATTCCAGCTTCGGGTAACTGTCTGTGTGGAATTTGCGCATTCTCCCCTTGTCTGCATGGGTTTCCTCCAGTTTTCTCCCACAATCCAAAGATGTGTAGGTAGGTGAATTGGCCATGCTAAAATTGCCCAAAGTGTTCTGGGGTGTGTAGGTTAGATGCATTAGTGAGGGAAAATATAAAATAATAGTGTAGGGGGGTGGCCCTGGATGGTATAATCTTTGGAGGGTCGATGTGGATTTGTTGGGCCGAAGGGCCTGTTTTCACACTGTAGGGATTCTATTCTTCCAAATGTTGTAGCTGTACCTACGTCTACAACTTTCTCTGGCCATTTATTCCACACACAAAACACCCTCTGTGTGAACAAGTTGCCCTTAGGTATTTTTAAAATCTTTCTCCTCTCACCTTAAATACATGCCCTCTCGTTTTGAAGTCCCCTTCCCTACGGAGAAGAGCTTTGTCATTCACCTTAACTGTGCCCCTCAAGACTTTATAAACCTCTATCAGGTCACCCCTCATCCTTCTATGCTCGAATGATAAAAGTCCCAGCCTATCAAGCCTCTTCTTTTAACTCAAATCCTCCATGCCTGGCAATATCCTGGTAAATCTTTTCTGAACCCTCTTCAATTTAATAATATCCTTCCAATAGCATAACGACCAAAACTGTATACATTATGCAGAAGTGGCCCCACCAATATCCTATACAACCTCAACATGATGTCCCAACTCCTCTGGCATGGCACGTTTAATCTGAGAGTATTGGAAAATAATAGGGAGAGCAGTCTCTGATTTTCACTTGCTTCTCTCAGATTTCATCTGTGGCTGGTGAGTTATCCATTTCAGAGATGTTCAACTCCTAAATATATCCTCTCCACAACTTGCGGGACCGGGTGGAGGTTGTCACGTGTGCAAGCTATACTTTCTAGCGATAGGTTCTTGAATGCATTGGACCATGATTTTAAAGCTTGTATTGTTGAATTAGACTCTTAACTATGACTAAAACTAGTTTAACACAGAGCTTTCGGAGCTCAGAGGATGGGGATGTGTAGCACAACTGAAAAAGAACACAAAGGCTGAATCCAGGACTAGTAATCCCCAAACAAAAGGCTCCTATCTCAGTTACTTTGAAGGAACTGATTGACTAAACTGGCCATACAATGGACTCGATTGGAACTGAAGTTTTGAATCAAACTGAAACAGGCAGGTCAAGAGAATTATGAGAGGGCGATAAAGTCCTGGAAAGCACGCCTCAGCCTTCGAAGGGCTTTCTGGCTGAGGTTAGTACCAGACAAAAGTGAGGACTGCAGATGCTGGAAACCAGAGTTTAGATCAGAGTGGTGTTGGAAAAGCACAGCAGGTCAGGCAGCATCCGAGGAGCAGGAAAATCGACATTTCGGGCAAAAGCCCTTCATCAGGAATAGATAAAGGTTAGTTACCACACAGGCTGCACAGACCTGCCAAATAAATCTGTGAAATCTACTGTCAATTGTGCCTGCTATTTAATATACAATTTACATAGTAAGCATTATCTGTCTATCAGTTTGTGTCCAGTTTATATTGACTTTGGTTTGATTGTTAACATACAAGTGATAAACGATTAATTGTTCTATTTGTTTCCACACTTGCGTTCTTTGGCAAATGTGGTTCTTCTGGTCACCACAAGAGTCTTAACATGATGTTTATCGCATTCAGTATTCCCTTCTTAGGTTTCACATCTGTCTTGTTCTGCCTTTACTTACCTGTAGCAAAAAAAATGTAGTTACATAGAAATATTCACTCTATCCACAACAGTAACCTTATCATCCATTCGGAGCCAAAAGCAGGGCAGTGCCCATATCTTTAATCACAGAGTCTCTTACCGAGTCTGGGTTGACGTTCCCTGAAGTCCCTTTGCGTACTCATCGATTCTTCAGTCACGGTGATCGTCCCTTCCTCTATGGTGGGGAACTCCTCAAAGCTCTGTTGGCACTTAGTACCAGCCAGTAACAACTGGGAAACAGATGCTGAAGTCATTCCCCCAATACCTGCTGCTGCTGCTGCCTGCAGCTGGGAACCTGACTCATTGCCCTACGGATAAAACAGAGGACACGACATGTGACTTTCTCTTTGGGCAAGGTTTAACTCAACCACAGGAGGGCTTCCCCCAAAGCTCAATGACTTAAACTGTACTGAAGCACCTTAATGTCACTGGATCATGTAATGCATCAACATTGGGATAGGTAGGCACTCCAAGCTCACTGCGAACACAGAAGATTAAGGGCTTTTCTAACTAAAGTGTTTAAGACGATGAAACAATTTGATGGAACAGACAAAAGCTCTGACTTTAGGTGAACGAGACTCGAACAAGTTGGGACAACTTAAAATTAGATGTTGGCTATTTGAGAATGACATTAGGAAGTCCTTCCAGACGTAAAGGGTCATGAAAATCTGAAATCTATGTCCAAAATGCCGCGGCAGCTGGAGGCCTATTGAAAACTGCAAAACTGAATGTAATCGTTTTTTTTGGTTAGGCAAGGGTGTGAATTGAAAGTGGATCAGTGCAGTGCAGACCCAGATCAGCCGTTACAACACTGAATGAGATGAAAAGAATGGTGATGCTGGAATCCAAACAGGAGGCTGAAGGGACACAGCAAGCCAGGTAGCGTCAGGAGGTTTCGGGTATAACCCTTCCTCAGCCATTGAATGGTCTCCTAAACGTAGACGCAAAGGTGCAATCAACTGAATGGAGCTGACATCTCAAGGTTCCACAGTAAACACGGCAACTTTCTAAAGCTTAATTAGGATGGTCAATTATGTTATCATTGAATTGGAGAGATTTTTGATACAGAGGAAACTGAGGGTTATGAGAAGCAGACAGGAATGCAGAGTTGCGACCACAATCAGATCAGCTGTGACCTTACTAAATGATGGAGCAGGCTGAAAGGCCAATGGTCTCAGCCTGCTTCTGAATCCTCAGTTCCTAACAAACTGCAACCAGGAGGGGCCTGGAATGACAATTCTAATCCTAGTTTGAGAAACTAAACATAGTTATAACAAATTTGGAAAGATAAAGCTATGATCCTTACCCGGTCAGGCCTGTGTAAGACTCGTTTTAACATTATTAACTGTTCAGAGTCCTCACAAGATACCCCGTCTTATCAAGCCCAATACAAATCAGCACTAGAGCACATTCTACAGAAAGTGCCCTTCACCATTAACTCCAGAGCAACTAGGTTTGGGCACTAAGTGTTTGCCAGCAATGCCCATATTGCCAGAAGCAGCTGATTGTATCATTTTCAGTTTCACTGGAATTTCTTCACCATTCTTTCTCTGCCACTGGGTCAACATCCTGGAATGGCTTTCCTAACAGCACTGTGGCTGTTCTGTTCTGTACAAAGTAAGCTGTTCAGGAAGGCAGCTCACCACCATCTTCTCCAGGTCAATCAGAAATGAACAACAATTGCTGAACACATGACCAACGTTCAATTCTCAAGGGAAAGAAAAATGAGAAAGCTGTTTGTGCAGGCCTCATATTTAGCAGGGTATGCTGCTGTATTAGGATATAACACTCTCAGCGATTCCTTGTCATTGACTCCAATATTCAGCTCGTTCCTTCCCATGGTATTACCTGCTTTGCTCTCTGGACAATAGCTTCTCCCAATGAGTAACCACTCACATTGGACAGGTGAGTCCCACTTTCAGGGCTACTAGCCTGACTGACCTGTTCCTCCATGCTCCAGGTCAGTGGTGGTGTCGTCACTATCACCTAAAAGAGACAACATGTTACAGCTGTGAAAAACAGTGTCACCCACATTGTGACCGCCTAATCCAACATCAACTCTCATTTCACAAGAATTAACGGTAATCCCAGGGGTTTTGCAAAGAACACAGTCCTTCAACTGAAAAGGCAGGAACACAGTTGAAGGGATACATTTCACCATATTTTGTGAAATATGTAATTCGATTATAATTTTTAAAAATGTAGTGTACATCAATTTGTTTATTTCTTTTATTCAGTAACTGAAATGACAAAGGTGGATGAAGATGATGTTCAGATTGCATGATGAGAGAAATTCATGGGCAGGCTACTACACTACCTGATGACAATGATGTTGAGTTTAAAATGCAGGTGTACAAATTTATGATATGAAAATGTTGGACACAAAATCTGGAATGAGATGTGACAGTAGGAAGTTGTGATGCTGACTGACTGCCACTGTTTTTCACAGCTGTCCAATGTGAGTGGTTACTCATTGGGAGAAGCTATTGTCCAGAGAGCAAAGCAGGTAATACCATGGGAAGGAACGAGCTGAATATTGGAGTGGGTAACACATAGGAGCAGAAATTAGGCCATTCAGCCCATCAAGTCTGCTCTGCCATTCAATCATGCCTGGTAAGTTTCTAAACCCCATTCTCCTGCTTTTTCCTGTAACCCTTGATTCCTTTGATAATGAAGAACCTATCTATCTTAGTCTTAAAAAAAAACTCAATGACTTGGCCTCCTCAGCCTTCTGTGGCAATGAATTCCAGAGATTCACCACACTCTGGCTGAAGGAGTTTCTTTAATTTCAGACTGTGTCCTCAGGTCCTAGTCTCTCTGACTAATGGAAACATCTTCCCAACATCTACCCTGTCAAGGCCATTCTGTATTCTGTACATTTCAATTAGATCCCCCCTCATCCTCCCAAACTCCATCGAGTATATACCCAGAGTCCTCAAACATTCCTCATATGTTTATCCTTTCATTCCTGGGACCATTCTCATGATGAGCATTTTGTTTTAATCAGAGTCGAGGCACACGTACAGTGGTGTACCCAGGGTCAAAGATGTCCTTATCTTTTGCAGAGATGGAATCATTTCAAAGCTTTCAGATGATGAAAAGCCTTGAAAAATAGCAAACAAAATACAGCGAAATGGGCAGTTACCGGGACAATGAAATTTATAGTGAAGAGTTGCATTTTCGTCGGAAGAATAAACCAAATATTATAATTTATAAGGGAATACAAAGATGGAGAGATTTGGATGTGTATTCACACACTTTAGGCAACAGGAGAAGGTTTCAGAGAGGATGCAGAAAAACAAAATAAATCAAATAGTTCCAGGAAACAGACATTCCAATTTCACACTTCATATTTTACAGCTCTTAGAGAACTTAAGCTTTGAAGGATTGTGGAAAAATTGATTTATATCAAATTTTGTGGAAATACTTGATATTACTTAGTTAAAAGAGGTTGTTGAAAAATTATAGACACTGGAGATTTCTTAAAACATGGCCTTCTAGCAAGGACATAACTGATAATAAACTGTTTGGTTTGCTATACACCCTGCTTGGAGCTGTTTGAACAGTGACTGGTTGGAGAAGTTTTGTATTTCTGAGAATGTGTACAGGGTACGAGCAGGTAGGGATAGAGTTAAGTTTCGAATTTTGTGAAACAAGAGGTTCAGCTGAGCGCAACTCAGATCAGATAAGAATATGCAGTTAACAACGGGGTGCTGGAGGCAAGGGTAATGGTGGAAAAGCATTCATTGTGTAGATTCATTTAACAATATTGGAAGCATTCAGTATGTAAAGTCTGTTAACAAGGTTAAGAACATTCATTGTGTAACTGCAGATGGCTTAATCTTTACTATTGACACTCACTGATTCTAACGGTCACCCAATCAATATCTATGTTGTCTGGATGCTCCTCCCTGTAAAATAACTATATAATGCATTAAGAAACTGCTGTTCGAGTGAAGACCAAGAACATGTGTCTCTATGCACATGGGTGATCATTCTCTCTCCCTCCAGGGCTCGGATTAAAGATGAAGGAGGTAAAACTATACTGTGCCTCTGAGCATTTTGCTTTGACTGATACGGGGATAAGGAAATGGGATGACATTTCCAGAAAACTTGAATTAAATCAATTTTTCTACAATCTATCAAAACTTAAGTAGTGTAAAATATGAGGTATGAAACTGAAGACTCTGTTTCCTTGAACCATTCTTACAAATCTTTTCTGTATACTCTCAAACTTTCTCCTGTTTCCTCAATTTTGTGAATACACATCCAAATCTCTCTATGTTTCTCCTGTGCTCACCAAGTGATAACAAGATACTCTAAGGCAATTAAGAACATTTGCCTTAGCATCGGTGGATCTGTGTGAACAGGACACCAAATGATAATATTCACGGCCGTTCCCTTGTGAAATTAATGACAGTCCTTGATTCTGACCCTGAAACGAAACTCGGAACTATCAAAAGCTTTGTAATTGACGGTCAGATCCTGTCAATTATAATGGATTCTTATTACCCCTTGCAAGTGGGACAGACACAGAGAGAAAAACATCTTTGCTGTTAAAGACTCTGACTTCAGAGTTCAAAAGGACACCAGAGAGGGAGAGCATTTTAGTGCTGAGGCTGTCGAAAGCCAATAGAAAATTAACTCTTAGTGCTTACCTGCTATGGATTGAATTTAATTGCATTTTGGGACTTTATGATGATATTGAGTAGCCATTACCGGTTATTAAATACAAACTCTAAAAGGTAATATTGATGAAGTTTTAACTTACTTGCTGTTCTTGCAAACCACTCTACAGACCTTACAGATTGCCCACTGTCAATTCTAACTAATCGGATCTTATGTCTTATTTGAATTTGAATCACAACCCTGAAAAAAAAGGCATGCTTAATTCGAGACTAATGAATCAGTTTAAATGCAACCTTATGGTAACATCTCAGCCTCAGGTACAGAATGATTCAGTGCTTAAAAAGCAGGAGTCTGCTCCTAGCTTAGAAATTATTCTTGGCCTAATATTGAAGAGATTCTGGCACAATGTGTCAGGAAGCCATTTTATGGTCTAACATTTGCCCTCCTTGCTAAGGAGCCATTTTGTAAACAATTGTATCTGACATGTGAGCTGTGCAAGGTTATCTTATGAACTCTCCTTGGAATTTAGGACAGTCGGAATTCACACAACACCAGGTTATAACCCAACAAGTTTATTTGAAATCACAGGCTTTCGGAGCACAGTGTAGTGAGAGAGAAGAGCACACAGACACACAATTTAGAGGCAAAGAGATGAAAAGATCATACAATTCGTGTGAGTAGAGTGTTGGGTTGACTTGAAAGGGTTCAGAAAGGATTTATGAGGATGTTACCAGGGCTGGGAGGATTAGAGCTACAGGGAGAGGCTGAATAGGCTGGGGCTGTTTGTCCTGAAGCGTTAGAGGGTGAGGGGTGACCTTATAGAGGTTTATAAAATCATGAGAAGCATGGACAGGATAAAGAGACAAAGTCTTTTACCTGGGGTGGGGAAGTCCAGAACTAGAGGGCATAGGTTTAGGGTGTGACAGAAAAGATATAAAAGGGACCCAGGAAGCAATTATTTCATGCAGCGGGTGGTACATGTATGGAATGAGCTGACAGAGGAAGTGGAGGAGGCTGGTACAATTGCAACATTTAAAAGGTGTCTGGATGGGTATATGGATAGAGCGATATGGGCCAAGTGTTGGCAAATGGTACTAGATTAGGTTAAGATATCTGATCGGCATGGACGGGTTGGACCAAAGGGTCTTTTGTCGTGCTTCTCGATGAAGTGACCTGTACAAGAAGGACGGATTGCACCTAAATTGGAATGGGACTAATATACTGGTAGGGAGACTTGCTAGAGCTACTTGGGTGCATTTAAACTAGTAAGGTGGGGAGGGTGGGACCCAGGGAGATAGTGAGGAAAGAGATCAATCCGAGACTGCTACAGTTGAGAAAAGAAGCGAGTCAAACAGTCAGGGCAGGCAGGAACAAAACAGAACAAGGGAGGACTGAGAAATTAAATTGCATTCATTTCAATGCAAGAGGCCTAACAGGGAAGGCAGATGAAATCACGGCATGGTTAGGAACATGGGACTGGGATATCACAGCAATTACAGAAACATGGCTCAGGGATGGGTAGATCTGGCAGCTTAATGTTCCAGGACACAAATGCTACAGAAAGGACAGAAAGGGAGGCAAGAGAGGAGGGGGAGTGGCGTTTTTGATGAGGGATAGCATTACAGCTATACTGAGGGAGGATATTCCCGGAAATACATCCGGGGAAGTTATTTGGGTGGAACTGAGAAATAAGAAAGGGCTGATCACCTTATTGGGATTGTATTATAGACCTCCTAATAGTCAGAGGGAAATTGAGAAATAAACTTGCAAGGAGATCTCAGCTATCTGTAAGAATAATAGGGTGGTTATGGTAGGGGATTTTAACTTTCCAAACATAGACTGGGACTGCCATAGTGTTAAAGGTTTAGATGGAGAGGAATTCGTTAAGTGTGTACACGACAATTTTCTGATTCATTATGTGGGTGTACCTACGAGAGAAGGTGCAAAACCTGACCTACTCTTGGGAAATAAGGCAGGACAGGTGACTGAGGTGTCAGTGGGGGATCACTTTGGGGCCAGCGACCATAATTCTATTAGATTTAAAATAGTGATCAAATAGGATAGACCAGATCTAAAAGTTGAAGTTCTAAATTGGAGGAAGGTTAATTTTGATGGTATTAGGCAAGAACTTTCGAAAGCTGATTGGGGGCAGATGTTCGCAGGTAAAGGGACGGCTGGAAAATGGGAGGCCTTCTGAAATGAGATAACAAGAATCCAGAGAAAGTATATTCCTGTCAGGGTGAAAGGAAACGCTGGTAGGTATAGGGAATGCTGGATAGCTGGTGAAATTGAGGGTTTGGTTAAGAAAAAGGAAGCATATACAGATATAGACAGGATAGATTGAGTGAATCCTTAGAAGAGTATACAGTCGGAGTATACTTAAGAGGGAAATCAGAGAGCAAAAAGGGGACATGAGGTAGCTTTGGCAAATAGAATTAAGGAGAATCCAAAGGATTTTTACAAATACATTAAGGACAAAGGGGTAACGAGGGAGAGAATAGGGCAAGTTGTTGGAGGGAATTCTGAGGGACAGGATGTACATGTATTTGGAAAGGCAACGATGAATTAGAGATAGTCAACATGGCTTTGTGCGGGGAAATCATGTCTCTCAAACTTGATTGAGTTTTTTGAAGAAGTAACAAAGAGGATTGATGAGGGCAGAGATTAGGTTGGGATATCTGATTGGTATGGACGAGTTCGACCGAAGGATCTGTCTCAGTGCTGTACATCTATGACTCAATGCTTCTATGAGTGAACTGATCAGCTCTCTACCTATAAATCGTGTGTGTGTGTGTGTGCGCGCGCACACTCTTCTCTCTCGCTTCACTCAAAGGAGCAGTGCCCTGAAAGCTTGTGATTGCAGATAAACCTGTTGGACTATAACCTGGTGTCGTGTCACTTCTGACTTTGTCCACCCCAGTCCAACACTGACACCTTCACATCATGAAATTTAGAAGAACCAGAAGTGATCTTACAGAAATATATAAAATTATGAAGGGAATAGATAAGATAGAAGCAGGGAGGTTGATTCCACCGGCGGGTGAAACTAGAACTAAGGGATAAGGGGGAGCACATTTAGGAAGGTTATGAATCTGTGGAATCCCTCCCCAATGTAGTAGTTGAGGCTACCTTGCTGAATGTTTTCAAGGCATAGATTGATAGATTTTTGAATGGTAAAGAACATTAAGAGTTAGAATAAGCAGGTAGGTAAGTGGAGCTGACTCCACGAAAAGAACAGCCATAACTTTATTGTAGGCAGAGCAGACTCCTATTTCTTATATTCTTATGGTTCCTCCTCAAAGAACTCTAAAAGGTTTTAACAGCAAAATTCAATAAAGATTTGAATATATATATATTTGAAGGGATGAAATTTGCAGAGCTCTGGATAAGGATCAGGAGAGTAGGATCAAGCGTATAACCCTTTCACATGGGCAGCACAGAAATGACATGGCAAAGGCCTCTGGGCTGTATCATTCCACAACCATGGGTACAAAAACAAACTTCCGAGAATACACCTTGCCGTCAGTCACACTGGGGTGTTCTGCTGTTTCCAGCAGTTTCTTGCTCAAAAGTTTGTAAAAGTTAGGAGAAGCTACATGACATATTTTAAGTTCCCTCGGTGATGATGTCAAGGAAAAACAGGATTGAGCACTGCACACAGTGAGTAATCAAGCCCTTTGGCAATCACTGTTTACATTAACATACTCACTCTGACATGTGATACAGGCTGCTGATGATCTGTACCTGTGAGGCAGGTCCAGAACAAGTTGGGCACAATATGAATGTTCTTCTCAACCAGTTGTCCTGTGATGAGAATGCCAGTTTGCACTGCGACTGACACTACCTGCACAGAGCTCTGCTATAACAGGGGCGGCTCAGTGATTCGCACTGCTGCCTCACAGCATCAGGGTCCCAAGTTCAATTTCAGCCTCGAACAAATGTCTGTGTGGAGTTTGCACGTTCTGCGTGGGTTTCCTCCCACGGTCCAAAGATGTGCAAGTTGGGTGAATTGGCCATGCTGAATTGCCCATAGTGCATTAGTCAGAGGGAAATGGGTCTGGGTGGGTTACTCTTCGGAGGGTCAGTGTGGACTGGTTAGGGCGAAGGGCCTGAGACAGATATATTGCAGCTACAATTACCTTCAAAGGAATTTATTTAATTGTAGATTAATAGAACATTGACCACCAGAGATAAGGCAGTAATTTAATCAGGATAATCCCAGTGGCCCCTGTAACTCACAAGAATGCAGCTCAGTCTATTTACATTCATCAGCCAATAAACATACGAAATGCAACATTGACAGAGTGGCTGTATGTAGGAAGAGAAGGTAACCTTGTGTAAAATTAACGCTACATTGTGATTCCCAAACGCTTCCCTGGTTTGATTTCAGAGTGCTCTCTGTTTACAAATTGTGTAAAACAATGAAGGGAGAGTCAAGCAATAAAACACACCCCGGGGAAGGTCTGGTTGTTGCATTTCCATGTTCACTTTCACCAAGGGGACCATTGCTCCTCAACAGACAGACAGCATGCAGCTCCCGTGCTCGGTGAACTGTTCCATAAGTTTACATTCGGTCTCCCCGATGTGGAGAAGACCACATCAGGTGTACTTCCTGCAGTAAACTAGGTGAACCTCTGTCTCACCTGGAAGGACTGTTTGAAGCAAGGGATGGAGGTAAGGAGTTGGTGTACTGACAGGTTTTGCATCTTTTCCGATTGCAGGGGAGAGTGGCGTAAACCAAGGACCATCAAAGGGAACGGTCCTTGCGGAAGGCAGAGAGGGGTGGGGAGGGGAACATGCTCTTGGTGCTGGGGTCTAGTTGGAGTTGGAGGAAGGGTTTCAGGATGATGTACTGGATGCGGAGACTAGTGGGGTGGTAGGTGAGGTCAAGGGGGACTCTATATGTATTGCGTTGGGAGTGGGGGCTTTCACCTGCCTCTCCTCCAACCTACTTTACTGCATCAGGTGCTCCCAATATGGGGGGTGTGGGGTGGGGGGGGGAGGGTGTGGGGTGGGGGGGTGGGGGGGGGGGGGGGAGGGTGTGGGGTGGGGGGGTGGGGGGGGGGGGGGGAGGGTGTGGGGTGGGGGGGGGGGGGAGGGTGTGGGGTGGGGGGGGGGGGGAGGGTGTGGGGTGGGGGGGTGGGGGAGGGTGTGGGGTGGGGGGGGGGGGAGGGTGGGGGGGGGGGGGGGAGGGTGTGGGGTGGGGGGGGGGGGGGAGGGTGTGGGGTGGGGGGGGGAGGGTGTGGGGTGGGGGGGGGAGGGTGTGGGGTGGGGGGGGGAGGGTGTGGGGTGGGGGGGGGGAGGGTGTGGGGTGGGGGGGGGAGGGTGTGGGGTGGGGGGGGGGGTGTGGGGTGGGGGGGGTGGGGGGAGGGTGTGGGGTGGGGGGGGTGGGGGGAGGGGGGGGTGGGGGGAGGGTGTGGGGTGGGGGGTGTGGGGTGGGGGGGTGGGGGGAGGGGGTGGGGGGGTGGGGGGAGGGTGTGGGGTGGGGGGGGTGGGGGGGGTGTGGGGTGGGGGGGGAGGGTGTGGGGTGGGGGGGGGGAGGGTGTGGGGTGGGGGGGGAGGGTGTGGGGGGGGATGGTGTGGGGGGATGGGAGGGTGTGGGGTGGGGGGGGTGGGAGGGGGTGGGAGGGGGTGGGGGGGGATGGGAGGGTGTGGGGTGGGGGGGGAGGGTGTGGGGTGGGGGGGGAGGGTGTGGGGTGGGGGGGGAGGGTGTGGGGTGGGGGGGGGAGGGTGTGGGGTGGGGGGGGGAGGGTGTGGGGGGAGGGTGTGGGGGGGGATGGTGTGGGGGGATGGGAGGGTGTGGGGTGGGGGGGGATGGGAGGGGGTGGGGGGGGATGGGAGGGGGTGGGGTGGGGGGGAGGGTGTGGGGTGGGGGGGGAGGGTGTGGGGTGGGGGGGGGGGGGAGGGTGGGGGGGGGAGGGTGTGGGGTGGGGGGGGAGGGTGTGGGGGGGAGGGTGTGGGGTGGGGGGGGAGGGTGTGGGGTGGGGGGGGAAGGGTGTGGGGGGGGAGGGTGTGGGGTGGGGGGGAGGGTGTGGGGTGGGGGGATGGTGTGGGGTGGGGGGATGGGAGGGTGTGGGGTGGGGGGGGAGGGTGTGGGGTGGGGGGATGGGAGGGTGTGGGGTGGGGGGGGAGGGTGTGGGGTGGGGGGGGGGAGGGTGTGGGGTGGGGGGGGAGGGTGTGGGGGGGAGGGTGTGGGGTGGGGGGGGAGGGTGTGGGGTGGGGGGGGAAGGGTGTGGGGTGGGGGGGGGAGGGTGTGGGGTGGGGGGATGGGAGGGTGTGGGGTGGGGGGATGGGAGGGTGTGGGGTGGGGGGGGAGGGTGTGGGGTGGGGGGATGGGAGGGTGTGGGGTGGGGGGGGAGGGTGTGGGGTGGGGGGGGAGGGTGTGGGGTGGGGTGGGGGGAGTGGGGTGGGGGAGGGGTTGCTGTAGGATCTACTGCGGTTTTCCAGCACCCCACTGTCGACTGTTGCAGGAAAGGCCGAGGCTGCAGTGGGAACCAGGCCCCGGGCTGGGGGGGATTTAAAACTTGACTTCGGCGGCCATAATGAGAGCAGACGACAACACCGAGCGAGTTATTGGAACAATTAAACACGGATCACACTGAATGAGACTCCGTCAACACTCACCTCACTCCCTGCTCCCTCCATCTGTCGCTGGGACAAAACAGCGGGCGGCACTACGCATGCTCCATCACGGCGATACCCAACACTGAGCATGTTCCGTCCCGGCGGAGTGCAGCAATACGCATGCTCCAGGACGGCGGGTCGCTAAGGACGCTGCGCGTGCGCCTCGCCACCCGCCGGCGGGAAAGATAAGCGGGAAACTCAAATATGTACCATTCCCAGATACCAATACTCTTTATAACCCAACATGTTCCATTCCCAGATATTAATACTCTTTATAATCCAACATGTTCCATTCCCAGATATCAATACTCATTATAATCCAACATGTTCCATTCCCAGATACCAATACTCTTTATAACCCAACATGTTCCATTCCCAGATATCAATACTCTTTATAATCCAACATGTTCCATTCCCAGATATCAATACTCTTAAAAATCCAACATGCACCATTCCCAGATATCAATACTCTTAAAAAACCAACATGCACCATTCCCAGATATCAATACTCTTAAAAATCCAACATGCACCATTCCCAGATATCAATACTCTTAAAAATCCAACGTGTTCCATTCCCAGATACCAATGCTCTTAAAAATCCAACATGTTCCATTCCCAGATATCAATACTTTTTACAATCCAACATATTCCATTCCCAGATATCAATACTCTTTATAATCCAACATGTTCCATTCCCAGATATCAATACTCTTAAAAATCCAATAAGTACCATTCCCAGATATCAATACTCTTTACAATCCAACATGTTCCATTCCAGATATCAATACTCTTTATAATCCAACATGTTCAATTCCCAGATATCAATACTCTTAAAAATCCAACATGCACCATTCCCAGATATCAATACGCTTTATAATCCAACATGTTCCACTCCCAGATATCAATGCTCATAAAAATCCAACACGCTCCATTCCGAGATATCAATACTCTTTATAATCCAACATGTTCCATTCCCAGATATCAATACTCTTTATAATCCAACCTGTTCCATTCCCAGATATCAATAATCTTAAAAATCCAACATGTTCCATTCCCAGATATCAATACTCTTTACAATCCAACATGTTCCATTCCAGATATCAATACTCTTTATAATCCAACATGTTCAATTCCCAGATATCAATACTCTTAAAAATCCAACATGCACCATTCCCAGATATCAATACTCTTTATAATCCAACATGTTCCACTCCCAGATATCAATACTCTTAAAAATCCAACATGTTTCATTCCCAGATATCAATTCTCTTAAAAATACAACACGCTCCATTCCGAGATATCAATACTCTTTATAATTCAACATGTTCCATTCCCAGATATCAATACTCTTTATAATCCAACATGATCCATTCCCAGATATCAATACTCTTAAAAATCCAACATGTACCATTCCCAGACATCAATACTCTTTATAATCCAACATGTTCCACTCCCAGATATCAATACTCTTAAAAATCCAACATGTTCCATTCCCAGATATCAATACTCTTAAAAATCCAACATGCTCCATTTCGAGATATCAATACTCTTTATAATCCAAAATGTTCCATTCCCAGATATCAATACTCTTTATGATCCAACATGATCCATTCCCAGATATCAATACCCATTAAAAATCCACCATGTACCATTCCCAGACATCAATACTCTTTATAATCCAACATGTTCCACTCCCAGATATCAATACTCTTAAAAATCCAACATGTACCATTCCCAGATATCAATACTCTTTATAATCCAACATGTACCATTCCCAGACTTCAATACTCTTAAAATTCCAACATGTTCCATTCCCAGATACCGATACTCTTAAAAATCCAACCTGTTCCATTCCCAGATACCAATACTCTTAAAATTCCAACATGTACCACTCCCAGATACCAATACTCTTTATAATCCAAATGTTCCATTCCCAGATATCAATACTCTAAAAAATCCAACATGATTCATTCCCAGATATCAACACACTTTATAATCCAACATGTTCCATTCCCAGATATCAATACTCTTTATAATCCAACATGTTCCATTCCGAGATATCAATACTCGTTATAATCCAACATGATCCATTCCCAGATACAAATACTCATAAAGTTCCAACATGTTCCATTCCCAGATATCAATACTCTTAAAAATCCAACATGCACCATTCCCAGATATCAATACTCTTTATAATCCAACATGTTCCATTCCCAGATATCAATACTCTTTATAATCCAACCTGTTCCATTCCCAGATATCAATAATCTTAAAAATCCAACATGTTCCATTCCCAGATATCAATACTCTAAAAAATCCAACATGATCCATTCCCAGATATCAATACACTTTATAATCCAACATGTTCCATTCCCAGATATCAATACTCTTTATAATCCAACATGTACCATTCCCAGATATCAATACTCTTTATAATCCAACATGTTCCATTCCCAGATATCAATACTCTTTTTAATCCAACATGTTCCATTCCCAGATACCAATACTCTTAAAAATACAACACGCTCCATTCCGAGATATCAATACTCTTTATAATTCAACATGTTCCATTCCCAGATATCAATACTCTTTATAATCCAACATGATCCATTCCCAGATATCAATACTCTTAAAAATCCAACATGTACCATTCCCAGACATCAATACTCTTTATAATCCAACATGTTCCACTCCCAGATATCAATACTCTTAAAAATCCAACATGTTCCATTCCCAGATATCAATACTCTTAAAAATCCAACATGCTCCATTTCGAGATATCAATACTCTTTATAATCCAAAATGTTCCATTCCCAGATATCAATACTCTTTATGATCCAACATGATCCATTCCCAGATATCAATACCCATTAAAAATCCACCATGTACCATTCCCAGACATCAATACTCTTTATAATCCAACATGTTCCACTCCCAGATATCAATACTCTTAAAAATCCAACATGTACCATTCCCAGATATCAATACTCTTTATAATCCAACATGTACCATTCCCAGACTTCAATACTCTTAAAATTCCAACATGTTCCATTCCCAGATACCGATACTCTTAAAAATCCAACCTGTTCCATTCCCAGATACCAATACTCTGAAAATTCCAACATGTACCACTCCCAGATACCAATACTCTTTATAATCCAAATGTTCCATTCCCAGATATCAATACTCTAAAAAATCCAACATGATTCATTCCCAGATATCAACACACTTTATAATCCAACATGTTCCATTCCCAGATATCAATACTCTTTATAATCCAACATGTTCCATTCCGAGATATCAATACTCGTTATAATCCAACATGATCCATTCCCAGATACAAATACTCTTAAAGTTCCAACATGTTCCATTCCCAGATATCAATACTCTTTATAATCCAACCTGTTCCATTCCCAGATATCAATAATCTTAAAAATCCAACATGTTCCATTCCGAGATATCAATACTCGTTATAATCCAACATGTTCCATTCCCAGATACAAATACTCTTAAAGTTCCAACATGTTCCATTCCGAGATATCAATACTCTGTATAATCCAACCTGTTCCATTCCCAGATATCAATAATCTTAAAAATCCAACATGTTCCACTCCCAGACACCAATACTCTTTATAATCCAAATGTTCCATTCCCAGATATCAATACTCTAAAAAATCCAACATGATCCATTCCCAGATATCAATACACTTTATAATCCAACATGTTCCATTCCCAGATATCAATAATCTTTATAATCCAACATGTACCATTCCCAGATATCAATACTCTTTATAATCCAACATGTTCCATTCCCAGATATCAATACTCTTTTTAATCCAACATGTTCCATTCCCAGATACCAATACTCTTAAAGTTCCAACATGTTCCATTCCCAGATATCAATACTCTTCATAATCCAACCTGTTCCATTCCCAGACATCAATACTCTTTATAATCCAACATGTACCATTCCCAGATATCAATTCTCTTAAAAATCCAACATGCTCCATTCCCAGATATCAATACTCTTTATAATCCAACATGGTCCATTCCCAGATATCAATACTCTTTATAATCCAACATTTACCATTCCCAGATATCAATACTCTTTATATTCCAACATATACCATTCCCAGATATCAATACTCTTAAAAACCCAACTTGAACCATTCCCAGATGTCAATACTCTTTATAATCCAACCTGTTCCATTCCATGACATCAATACTCTTTATAATCCAACATGTACCATTCCCAGATATCTATACACATTATAATCCAACATGTTGCATTCCCAGATATCAATACTCTTCATAATCCAACATGTTCCATTCCCAGATATCAATACTCTTAAAAATCCAACATGATCCAATTCCAGATATCAATACTCTTTATTATCCAACATGATCCATTCCCAGATATCAATACTCTTTATAATCCAACATGTTCCATTCCCAGATATCAATACTCTAAAAATTCCAACATGTTCCATTCCCAGATATCAATACTCTTTATAATCCAACATGATCCATTCCCAGATATCAATACTCTTAAAAATCCACCATGTACCATTCCCAGACATCAATACTCTTCATAATCCAACATGTTCCACTCCCAGATATCAATACTCTTAAAAATTCACCATGTACCATTCCCAGATATCAATACTCTTTATAATCCAACATGTTCCATTCCCAGACTTCAATACTCTTAAAATTCCAACATGTACCATTCCCAGAAACCAATACTCTTAAAAATCCAACATGTTCCATTCCCAGATATCAAGACACTTTATAATCCAACATGTTCCATTCCCAGATATCAATACTCTTTATAATCCAACATGTTCCATTCCCAGATATCTATATTCTTAAAATTCCAACATGTTCCATTCCCAGATATCAATACTCTTGATAATCCAACATGTTCCATTCCCAGATATCCATACACTTTATAATCCAACATGTTGCATTCCCAGATATCAATAGTCTTTATAATCCAACATGTTCCATTCCCAGATACATACTCTTAAAATTCCAACATGTTCCATTCCCAGATATCAATACTTTTTATTATCCAACATGTTCCTTTCCCAGATATCAATACTCATTATAATCCAACACGTTCCATTCCCAGATACCAATACTCTTTATAACCCAACATGTTCCATTCCGAGATATCAATACTCTTTATAATCCAACATGTTCCATTCCCAGATATCAATAATCTTAAAAATCCAACATGCACCATTCCCAGATATCAATACTCTGAAAAATCGAACATGCACCATTCCCAGATATCAATACTCTTAAAAATCCAACATGTTCCATTCCCAGATACCAATACTCTTAAAAATCCAACATGTTCCATTCCCAGATATCAATACTTTTTACAATCCAACATGTTCCATTCCCAGATATCAATACTCTTTATAATCCAACATGTTCCATTCCCAGATATCAATACTCTTTATAATCCAACATGTTCCATTCCCAGATATCAATACTCTTAAAAATCCAATAAGTACCATTCCCAGATATCAATACTCTTTACAATCCAACATGTTCCATTCCCAGATATCAATACTCTTTATAATCCAACCTGTTCCATTCCCACATATCAATACTCTTTATAATCCAACATGTAGCATTCCCAGATATCTATACTCTTTATAATCCAACATGTTCCATTCCCAGATATCAATACTCTTAAAATTCCAACATGTTCCATTCCAGATATCAATACTCTTTATAATCCAACATGTTCCATTCCCAGATATTAATACACTTTATAATACAACATGCTCCATTCCCAGATATCAATACTCTTTATAATCCAACATGTTCCATTTCCAGATATCAATACTCTTTATAACCCAACATGTTCCATTCCCAGATATCAATACTCTTTATAATCCAACATGTTCCATTCCCAGATATCAATACTCTTAAAAATCCAACATGCACCATTCCCAGATATCAATACTCTTAAAAATCCAACATGCACCATTCCCAGATATCAATACTCTTAAAAATCCAACATGCACCATTCCCAGATATCAATACTCTTAAAAATCCAACATATTCCATTCCCAGATACCAATACTCTTAAAAATCCAACATGTTCCATTCCCAGATATCAATACTTTTTACAATCCAACATGTTCCATTCCCAGATATCAATACTCTTTATAATCCAACATGTTCCATTCCCAGATATCAATACTCTTTATAATCCAACATGTTCCATTCCCAGATATCAATACTCTTAAAAATCCAATAAGTACCATTACCAGATATCAATACTCTTTACAATCCAACATGTTCCATTCCAGATATCAATACTCTTTATAATCCAACATGTTCAATTCCCAGATATCAATACTCTTAAAAATCCAACATGCACCATTCCCAGATATCAATACTCTTTATAATCCAACATGTTCCACTCCCAGATATCAATACTCTTAAAAATCCAACATGTTGCATTCCCAGATATCAATACTCATAAAAATCCAACACGCTCCATTCCGAGATATCAATACTCTTTATAATCCAACATGTTCCATTCCCAGATATCAATACTCTTTATAATCCAACCTGTTCCATTCCCAGATATCAATAATCTTAAAAATCCAACATGTTCCATTCCCAGATATCAATACTCTTTACAATCCAACATGTTCCATTCCAGATATCAATACTCTTTATAATCCAACATGTTCAATTCCCAGATATCAATACTCTTAAAAATCCAACATGCACCATTCCCAGATATCAATACTCTTTATAATCCAACATGTTCCACTCCCAGATATCAATACTCTTAAAAATCCAACATGTTTCATTCCCAGATATCAATTCTCTTAAAAATACAACACGCTCCATTCCGAGATATCAATACTCTTTATAATTCAACATGTTCCATTCCCAGATATCAATACTCTTTATAATCCAACATGATCCATTCCCAGATATCAATACTCTTAAAAATCCAACATGAACCATTCCCAGACATCAATACTCTTTATAATCCAACATGTTCCACTCCCAGATATCAATACTCTTAAAAATCCAACATGTTCCATTCCCAGATATCAATACTCTTAAAATCCAACACGCTCCATTTCGAGATATCAATACTCTTTATAATCCAAAATGTTCCATTCCCAGATATCAATACTCTTTATGATCCAACATGATCCATTCCCAGATATCAATACTCTTAAAAATCCACCATGTACCATTCCCAGACATCAATACTCTTTATAATCCAACATGTTCCACTCCCAGATATCAATACTCTTAAAAATCCAACATGTACCATTCCCAGATATCAATACTCTTTATAATCCAACATGTTCCATTCCCAGACTTCAATACTCTTAAAATTCCAACATGTTCCATTCCCAGATACCGATACTCTTAAAAATCCAACCTGTTCCATTCCCAGATACCAATACTCTTAAAATTCCAACATGTACCACTCCCAGATACCAATACTCTTTATAATCCAAATGTTCCATTCCCAGATATCAATACTCTAAAAAATCCAACATGATTCATTCCCAGATATCAACACACTTTATAATCCAACATGTTCCATTCCCAGATATCAATACTCTTTATAATCCAACATGTTCCATTCCGAGATATCAATACTCGTTATAATCCAACATGTTTCATTCCCAGATACAAATACTCTTAAAGGTCCAACATGTTCCATTCCGAGATATCAATACTCTGTATAATCCAACCTGTTCCATTCCCAGATATCAATAATCTTAAAAATCCAACATGTTCCACTCCCAGACACCAATACTCTTTATAATCCAAATGTTCCATTCCCAGATATCAATACTCTAAAAAATCCAACATGATCCATTCCCAGATATCAATACACTTTATAATCCAACATGTTCCATTCCCAGATATCAATACTCTTTATAATCCAACATGTACCATTCCCAGATATCAATACTCTTTATAATCCAACATGTTCCATTCCCAGATATCAATACTCTTTTTAATCCAACATGTTCCATTCCCAGATACCAATACTCTTAAAGTTCCAACATGTTCCATTCCCAGATATCAATACTCTTCATAATCCAACCTGTTCCATTCCCAGACATCAATACTCTTTATAATCCAACATGTACCATTCCCAGATATCAATTCTCTTAAAAATCCAACATGCTCCATTCCCAGATATCAATACTCTTTATAATCCAACATGGTCCATTCCCAGATATCAATACTCTTTATAATCCAACATTTACCATTCCCAGATATCAATACTCTTTATATTCCAACATATACCATTCCCAGATATCAATACTCTTAAAAACCCAACTTGAACCATTCCCAGATGTCAATACTCTTTATAATCCAACGTGTTCCATTCCATGACATCAATACTCTTTATAATCCAACATGTACCATTCCCAGATATCTATACACATTATAATCCAACATGTTGCATTCCCAGATATCAATACTCTTCATAATCCAACATGTTCCATTCCCAGACATCAAAACTCTTTATAATCCAACATGTACCATTCCCAGATATCAATACACTTAAAAATCCAACATGTACCTTTCCCAGATATCAATACTCTTAAAAATCCAACATGATCCAATTCCAGATATCAATACTCTTTATTATCCAACATGATCCATTCCCAGATATCAATACTCTTTATAATCCAACATGTTCCATTCCCAGATATCAATACTCTAAAAATTCCAACATGTTCCATTCCCAGATATCAATACTCTTTATAATCCAACATGATCCATTCCCAGATATCAATACTCTTAAAAATCCACCATGTACCATTCCCAGACATCAATACTCTTCATAATCCAACATGTTCCACTCCCAGATATCAATACTCTTAAAAATTCACCATGTACCATTCCCAGATATCAATACTCTTTATACTCCAACATGTTCCATTCCCAGACTTCAATACTCTTAAAATTCCAACATGTACCATTCCCAGAAATCAATACTCTTAAAAATCCAACATGTTCCATTCCCAGATATCAAGACACTTTATAATCCAACATGTTCCATTCCCAGATATCAATACTCTTTATAATCCAACATGTTCCATTCCCAGATATCAATATTCTTAAAATTCCAACATGTTCCATTCCCAGATATCAATACTCTTTATAATCCAACATGTTCCATTCCCAGATATCAATACACTTTATAATCCAAAATGTTGCATTCCCAGATATCAATAGTCTTTATAATCCAACATGTTCCATTCCCAGATACATACTCTTAAAATTCCAACATGTTCCATTCCCAGATATCAATACTCTTTATAATCCAACATGTACCATTCCCAGATATCCATACACTTTATAATCCAACATGTTGCATTCCCAGATATCAACAGTCTTTATAATCCAACATGTTCCATTCTCAGATATCAATACACTTAAAATTCCAACATGTTCCATTCCCAGATACATACTCTTAAAATTCCAACATGTTCCATTCCCAGATATCAATACTCTTTATAATCCAACATGTACCATTCCCAGATATCCATACACTTTATATTCCAACATGTTGCATTCCCAGATATCAATAGTCTTTATAATTCAACATGTTCCATTCCCAGACATCAATACTCTTAAAAACCCAACATGTTCCATTCCCAAATATCAATACTCTTAGAAATCCAACATGTTCCATTCCCAGATATCAATTTTCTTAAAAATCCAACATGATCCATTCCCAGATATCAATACTTTTTATAATCCAACATGTACCATTCCCAGATATCAATACACTTTATAATCCAACATGTTGCATTCCCAGATATCAATAGTCTTTCTAATCCAACATGTTCCATTCCCAGATATCAATACTCTTAAAAATCCAACGTGATCTATTCCCAGATATCAATACACTTTATAATCCAATTTATTCCACTCCCAGATACCAATACTCTTAAAGCTCCAACATGCTCCATTCCGAGATATCAATATTCTTGATAATCCAACATGTTCCATTCCCAGATACCAATACTCTTAAAGTTCCAACATGTTCCATTCCCAGATATCAAAACTCTTCATAATCCAACCTGTTCCATTCCCAGACATCAATACACTTTATAATCCAACATGTACCATTCCCAGATATCAATACTCTTAAAAATTCAACATGCTCCATTCCCAGATATCAATACTCTTTATAATCCAATATGGTCCATTCCCAGATATCAATACGCTTTATAATCCAACATGTACCATTCCTAGATATCAATACTTTTCAAAATCCAACATGATCCAATCCCAGATATCAATACTCTTGATAATCCAACATGATCCATTCCCAGATATCAATACTCTTTATAATCCAACGTGTTCCATTCCCAGATATCAATACTCTTTATAATCCAACATGTTCCATTCCCAGATATCAATACTCTTTATAATCCAACATGTACCATTCCCAGATATCTATACACTTTATAATCCAACATGTTGCATTCCCAGAAATCAATAGTCTTTATAATTCAACATGTTCCATTCCCAGATATCAATACTCTTAAAAAACCAACATGCTCCATTCCCAGATATCAATACTCTTTATAATCCAACATGGTCCATTCCCAGATATCAATACTCTTGATAATCCAACATGTACCATTCCCAGATATCAATACACTTAAACATCCAACATGAACCATTCCCAGATATCAATACTCTTTATAATCCAACATGTTCCATTCCCAGATATCAATACTCTAAAAATTCCAGCATGTACCATTCCCAGATATCAATACACTTTATAATCCAACATGATCCATTCCCAGATATCAATGCACTTTATATCCAACATGTACCATTCCCAGATATCAATACTCTATATAATCCAACATGTTCCATTCCCAGACATCAATACTCTTAGCATTCCAACATGTTCCATTCCCAGATATCAATACTCTTTATAATCCAACATGTTCCATTCCGAGATATCAATACTCTTTATAATCCAACATGTTCCATTCCCAGATATCAATACTCATTATAATCCAACATGTTTCATTCTGAGATATCAATACTCTTTATAATCCAGCATGTTCCATTCCCAGATATCAATACTCTTTAAAATCCAACCTGTTCCATTCCGAGAAATCAATACTCTTTTTAATCCAACATGCTCCATTCCCAGATATCAATACTCTTTACAATCCAACATGTTCCATTCCCAGATATCAATACTCTTTATATTCCAACATGTACCATTCCCACATACCAATACTCTTAAAACTCCAACATGTACCATTCCCAGATATCAATACTCTTTATAATCCAACATGTTCCATTCCCAGATCCCAATACTCTTAAAACTCCAACATGTACCATTCCCAGATATCAATACTCTTTATAATCCAACATGATCCATTCCCAGATATCAATACTCTTTATATTCCAACATGTTCCACTCCCAGATACCAATACTCTTAAAACTCCAACATGTACCATTCCCAGAGAACAATATTCTTTATAATCCAACATGATCCATTCCCAGATATCAATACACTTTACAATCCAACATGTACTATTCCCAGATATCAATACACTTTATAATGCAACATGTTGCATTCCCCAGATATCAATAGTCTTTCTAATCCAACATGTTCCATTCCCAGATATCAATACTCTTAAAAATCCAATGTGATCTGTTCCCAGATATCAATACACTTTATAATCCAACATATTCCACTCCGAGATACCAATACTCTTAAATCTCCAACATGCTCCATTCTGAGATATCAATACTCTTGATAATCCAACATGGTCCATTCCCAGATATCAATACTCTTCATAATCCAACCTGTTCCATTCCCAGACATCAATACTCTTTATAATCCAACATGTACCATTCCCAGATATCAATACTCTTAAAAATCCAACATGCTCCATTCCCAGATATCAATACTCTTTATAATCCAACATGGTCCATTCCCAGATATCAATACTCTTTATAATCCAACATGATCCATTCCCAGATATCAATACTCTTTATAATCCAACATGTTCCATTCCCAGATATCAATACTCTTTATAATCCAACATGTTCCATTCCCAGATATCAATACTCTTAAAATTCCAACATGAACCATTCCCAGATATCAATACTCTTTATAATCCAACGTGTTCCATTCCCAGATATCAATACTCTAAAAATTCCAGCATGTACCATTCCCAGATATCAATACTCTTTATAATCCAACATGTTCCATTCCCAGTTATCAATACTCTTTATAATCCAACGTGTTCCTTTCCCAGATATCAATACTCTTAAAAATCCAACATGCTCCATTCCCAGATATCAATACTCTTTATAATCCAACATGGTCCATTCCCAGATATCAATACTCTTTATAATCCAACATGTACCATTCCCAGATATCAATACTTTTAAAAATCCAACATGATCCAATCCCAGATATCAATACTCTTTATAATCCAACATGATCCATTCCCAGATATCAATACTCTTTATAATCCAACATGTACCATTCCCAGATATCAATACTCTTAAAATTCCAACATGAACCATTCCCAGATATCAATACTCTTTATAATCCAACGTGTTCCATTCCCAGATATCAATACTCTAAAACTTCCAGCATGTACCATTCCCAGATATCAATACTCTTTATAATCCAACATGTTCCATTCCCAGTTATCAATACTCTTTATAATCCAACGTGTTCCATTCCCAGATATCAATACTCTAAAAATTCCAGCATGTACCATTCCCAGATATCAATAGTCTTTATAATCCAACATGTTCCATTCCCAGATATCAATACTCTTAAAAAACCAACATGCTCCATTCACAGATATCAATACTCTTTATAATCCAACATGGTCCATTCCCAGATATCAATACTCTTTATAATCCAACATTTACCACTCCCAGATACCAATACTCTTAGAGTTCCAACATGTTCCATTCCGAGATATCAATACTCTATATAATCCAACATGTTCCATTCCCAGACATCAATACTCTTAAAAATCCAACATGTTCCATTCCCAGATATCAATACTCTTAGCATTCCAACATGTTCCACTCCCAGATATCAATACTCTTTATAATCCAACATGTTCCATTCCGAGATATCAATACTCTTTATAATCCAACATGTTCCATTCCCAGATATCAATACTCATTATAATCCAACAATTTTCATTCTGAGATATCAATACTCTTTATAATCCAACATGTTCCATTCCCAGATATCAATACTCTTTAAAATCCAACCTGTTCCATTCCGAGAAATCAATACTCTTTTTAATCCAACATGCTCCATTCCCAGATATCAATACTCTTTACAATCCCACATGTACCATTCCCAGATAGTTATACTCTTTATACTACAACATGTTCCATTCCCAGATATCAATACTCTTTATATTCCAACATGTACCATTCCCAGATACCAATACTCTTAAAACTCCAACATGTACCATTCCCAGATATCAATACTCTTTATAATCCAACGTGATCTATTCCCAGATATCAGTACACTTTATAATCCAACATATTCCACTCCCAGATACCAATACTCTTAAAGCTCCAACATGCTCCATTCCGAGATATCAATACTCTTGATAATCCAACATGTTCCATTCCCAGATATCAATACTCTTCATAATCCAACCTGTTCCATTCCCAGACATCAATACTCTTTATAATCCAACATGTACCATTCCCAGATATCAATACTCTTAAAAATCCAACATGCTCCATTCCCAGATATCAATACTCTTTATAATCCAACATGTTCCATTCCCAGATATCAATACTCTTTATAATCCAACATGTACCATTCCCAGATATCAATACTTTTAAAAATCCAACATGATCCAATCCCAGATATCAATACTCTTTATAATCCAACATAATCCATTACCAGATATCAATACTCTTTATAATCCAACATGCACCATTCCCAGATATCAATACTCTAAAAATTCCAACATGAACCATTCCCAGATATCAACACTCTTTGTAATCCAACGTGTTCCATTCCCAGATATCAATAGTCTAAAAATTCCAGCATGTACCATTCCCAGAGATCAATACTCTTTATAATCCAACATATTCCATTCCCAGTTATCAATACGCTTTATAATCCAACATGTACCATTCCCAGATATCTATACACTTTATAATCCAACATGTTGCATTCCCAGATATCAATAGTCTTGATAATCCAACATGTTCCATTCCCAGATATCAATACTCTTAAAAAACCAACATGCTCCATTCCCAGATATCAATACTCTTTATAATCCAACATGGTCCATTCCCACATATCAATACTCTTTATAATCCAACATGTACCATTCCCAGATATCAATACTCTTATAAATCCAACATGATCCAATTCCAGATATCAATACTCTTTATAATCCAACATGATCCATTCCCAGATATCAATACTCTTTATAATCCAACATGTACCATTCCCAGATATCAATACACTTACAAATCCAACATGTACCATTCCCAGATATCAATACTCTTAAAAATCCAACATGATCCATTCCTAGATATCAATACTCTTAGCATTCCAACATGTTCCATTCCCAGATATCAATACTTTTTATAATCCAACATGTTCCATTCCGAGATATCAATACTCTTTATAATCCAACATGTTCCATTCCCAGATATCAATACTCATTATAATCCAATCTGTTTCATTCTGAGATATCAATAGTCTTTATAATCCAGCATGTTCCATTCCCAGATATCAATACTCTTGAAAATCCAACCTGTTCCTTTCCGAGAAATCAATACTCTTTATAATCCAACATGCTCCATTCCCAGATATCAATACTCTTTACAATCCAACATGTTCCATTCCCAGATATTTATACTATTTATAATACAACATGTTCCATTCCCAGATATCAATACTCTTTATATTCCAACATGTACCATTCCCAGATACCAATACTCTTAAAACTCCAACATGTACCATTCCCAGATATCAATACTCTTTATAATCCAACATGATCCATTCCCAGATATCAATACTCTTAAAACTCCAACATGTACCATTCCCAGATATCAATACTCTTTATAATCCAACATGATCCATTCCCAGATATCAATACTCTTTATATTCCAACATGTTCCATTCCCAGATACCAATACTCTTAAAACTCCAACATGTACCATTCCCAGATATCAATATTCTTTATAATCCAACATGATCCATTCCCAGATATCAATACTCTTTACAATCCAACATGTTCCATTCCCAGATATTTATACTCTTTATAATACAACATGTTCCATTCCCAGTTATCAATACACTTTATATTCCAACATGTTCCATTCCCAGATTCAAATACTCTTAAAACTCCAACATGTTCCATTCCCAGATATCTAAACTCTTTATAATACAACATGCACCATTCCCAGATATCAATACTCTTATATTCCAACATGTTCCATTCCCAGATATCAATACTCTTAAAACTCCAACATGTACCATTCCCAGATATCAATACTCTTTATAATCCAACATGTTTCATTCCCAGATATCAATACTCTTTATAATTCAACATGTTCCATTCCCAGATATCAATACTCTTAAAAATTCAGCATGTAGCATTCCCAGATGTCAATACTCTTTATAATCCATCATGTTCCATTCCCAGACATCAATACTCTTAAAATTCCAACATGTTCCATTCCCAGATGCCAATAGTCTTAAAAATCCAACATGTTCCATTCCCAGATATCAAGACACTTTATAATCCAACATGTTCCATTCCCAGATATCAATACTCTTTATAATCCAACATGTTCCATTCCCAGATATCAATATTCTTGAAATTCCAACATGTTCCATTCCCAGATATAAATACTCTTTATAATCCAACATGTTCCATTCCCAGATATCCATACACTTTATAATCCAACATGTTGCATTCCCAGATATCAATAGTCTTTATAATCCAACATGTTCCATTCCCAGATATCAATACACTTAAAATTCCAACATGTTCCATTCCCAGATACATACTCTTAAAATTCCAACATGTTCCATTCCCAGATACCAATACTCTTAAAAATCCAACATGTTCCATTCCCAGATATCAATACTCTTTATACTCCAACATGTACCATTCCCAGATATCCAGACACATTATACTCCAACATGTTGCATTCCCAGATATCAATAGTCTTTATAATCCAACATGTTCCATTCCCAGACATCAATAATCTTAAAAATCCAACATGTTCCATTCCCAAATATCAATACTCTTAGAAATCCAACATGTTCCATTCCCAGATATCAATACTCTTAAAAATCCAACATGATCCATTCCCAGATATCAATACTTTTTATAATCCAACATGTACCATTCCCAGATATCCATACACTTTATAATCCAACATGTTGCATTCCCAGATATCAATAGTCTTTCTAATCCATCATGTTCCATTCCCAGATATCAATACTCTTAAAAATCCACGTGATCTATTCCCAGATATCAATACACTTTATAATCCAACATATTCCACTCCCAGATACCAATACGCTTGAAGCTCCAACATGCTCCATTCCGAGATATCAATACTCTTTATAATCCAACATGTTCCATTCCCAGATACCAATACTCTTAAAGTTCCAACATGTTCAATTCCCAGATATCAATACTCTTCATAATCCAACATGTACCATTCCCAGATATCAATACTCTTAAAAATCCAACATGCTCCATTCCCTGATATCAATACTCTTTATAATCCAACATGTTCCATTCCCAGATATCAATACTCTTTATAATCCAATGTGTTCCATTCCCAGATATCAATACTCTAAAAATTCCAGCATGTACCATTCCCAGAAATCAATACTCTTTATAATCCAACATGTTCCATTCCCAGATATCAATACTCTTTATAATCCAACATGTACCATTCCCAGATATCGATACACTTTATAATCCAACATGCTCCATTCTCAGATATCAATACTCTTTATAATCCAACATGTACCATTCCCAGATATCAATACTCTTAAAATTCCAACATGTTCCATTCCCAGATACCAATTGTCTTAAAAATCCAACATGTACCATTACCAGATATCAGTACACTTAAAAATCCAACATGTACCATTCCCAGATATCAATACTCTTAAAAATCCAACATGATCCAATTCCAGATATCAATACTCTTTATTATCCAACATGATCCATTCCCAGATATCAATACTCTTTATAATCGAACATGTTCCATTCCCAGATATCAATACGCTAAAAATTCCAGCATGTACCATTCCCAGATATCAATACACTTTATAATCCAACATGATCCATTCCCAAATATCAATGCACTTTATAATCCAACATGTACCATTCCCAGATATCAATACTCTTAAAAATCCAACATGTACCATTCCCAGATATCAATACTCTTTATAATCCAACATGTTCCATTCACAGATATCAATACTCTTAAAAATCCACCATGTACCATTCCCAGACATCAATACTCTTCATAATCCAACATGTTCCACTCCCAGATATCAATACTCTTAAAAATTCAGCATGTAGCATTCCCAGATGTCAATACTCTTTATAATCCAACATGTTCCATTCCCAGACATCAATACTCTTAATATTCCAACATGTACCATTCCCAGAAACCAATACTCTAAAAAATCCAACATGTTCCATTCCCAGATATCAAGACACTTTATAATCCAACATGTTCCATTCCCAGATATCAATACTCTTTATAATCCAACATGTTCCATTTCCAGATATCAATATTCTTAAAATTCCAAATTGTTGTATTCCCAGATATCAATACTCTTTATAATCCAACATGTTCCATTCCCAGATATCCATACACTTTATAATCCAACATGTTGCATTCCCAGATATCAATAGCCTTTATAATCCAACATGTTCCATTCCCAGATACATACTCTTAAAATTCCAACATGTTCCATTCCCACAGATCAATTCTCTTTATAATCCAACATGTACCATTCCCAGATATCCATACACTTTATAATCCAACATGTTGCATTCCCAGATATCAATAGTCTTTATAATCCAACATGTTCCATTCCCAGACATCAATACTCTTAAAAATCCAACATGTTCCATTCCCAAATATCAATACTCTTAGAAATCCAACATGTTCCATTCCCAGATATCAATAGTCTTAAAAATCCAACATGATCCATTCCCAGATATCAATACTTTTTATAATCCAACATGTACCATTCCCAGATATCAATACACATTATAATCCAACATGTTGCATTCCCAGATAACAATAGTCTTTCTAATCCAACATGTTCCATTCCCAGATATCAATACTCTTAAAAATCCAACGTGATCTATTCCCAGATATCAATACACTTTATAATCCAACATATTCCACTCCCAGATACCAATACTCTTCAAGCTCCAACATGCTCCATTCCGAGATATCAATACTCTTGATAATCCAACATGTTCCATTCCCAGATACCAATACTCTTAAAGTTCCAACATGTTCCATTCCCAGATATCAATACTCTTCATAATCCAAGCTGTTCCATTCACAGACATCAATACTCTTTATAATCTAACATGTACCATTCCCAGATATCAATACTCTTAAAAATCCAACATGCTCCATTCCCAGATATCAATACTCTTTATAATCCAACATGGTCCATTCCCAGATATCAATACTCTTTATAATCCAACATGTACCATTCCCAGATATCAATACTTTTAAAAATCCAACATGATCCAATCCCAGATATCAATACTCTTGAGAATCCAACATGATCCATTCCCAGATATCAATACTCTTTATAATCCAACATGTACCATTCCCAGATATCAATACTCTAAAAATTCAAACATGAACCATTCCCAGATATCAATACTCTTTATAATCCAACATGGTCCATTCCCAGATATCAATACTCTTTATAATCCAACATGTACCATTCCCAGATATCAATACTTTTAAAAATCCAACATGATCCATTCCCAAATATCAATACTCTTTATAATCCAACATGTACCATTCCCAGATATCAATACTCTAAAAATTCCAGCATGTACCATTCCCAGATATCAATACTCTTTATAATCCAACATGTTCCATTCCCAGATATTAATACTCTTTATAATCCAACATGTACCATTCCCAGATATCTATACACTTTATAATCCAACATGTTGCATTCCCAGATATCAATAGTCTTTATAATCCAACATGTTCCATTCCCAGATATCAATACTCTTAAAAAACCAACATGCTCCATTCCCAGATATCAATACTCTTTCTAATCCAACATGGTCCATTCCCAGATATCAATACTCTTTATAATCCAACATGTACCATTCCCAGATATCAATACTCTTAAAAATCCAACATTATCCAATTCCAGATATCAATACTCTTTATAATCCAACATGATCCATTCCCAGATATCAATACTCTTTATAATCCAATATGTACCATTCCCAGATATCAAGACACTTAAAAATCCAACATGAACCATTCCCAGATATCAATACTCTTTATAATCCAACATGTTCCATTCCCAGATATCAAGCCTCTAAAAATTCCAGCATGTACCATTCCCAGATATCAATACACTTTATAATTCAACATGTTCCATTCCCAGATATCAATACTCTTAAAAAACCAACATGCTCCATTCCCAGATATCAATACTCTTTATAATCCAACATGGTCCATTCCCAGATATCAATACTCTTTATAATCCAACATGTACCATTCCCAGATATCAATACACTTAAAAATCCAACATGAACCATTCCCAGATATCAATACTCTTTATCATCCAACATGTTCCATTCCCAGATATCAATACTCTAAAAATTCCAGCATGTACCATTCCCAGATATCAATATACTTTATAATCCAACATGATCCATTCCCAGATATCAATGCACTTTATAATCCAACATGTACCATTCCCAGGTATCAATACTCTAAAAAATCCAACATGTTCCATTCCCAGATATCAATACTCTTAAAACTCCAACATGTACCATTCCCAGATACCAATACTCTTTGTAATCCAACATGTTCCATTCCCAGATATCAATACTCTTAAAAATCCATCGTGTTCCATTCCAAGATATCAAGACACTTTATAATCCAACATGTTCCATTCCCAGATATCAATACTCTTTATAATCCAACATGTTCCATTCCCAGATATCAATATTCTTAAAATTCCAACATGTTCCATTCCCAGATATCAATACTCTTTATAATCCAACATGTTCCATTCCCAGATATCCATACACTTTATAATCCAACATGTTGCATTCCCAGATATCAATAGTCTTTATAATCCAACATGTTCCATTCCCAGATACATACTCTTAAAATTCCAACATGTTCCATTCCCACATATCACTTCTCTTTATAATCCAACATGTACCATTCCCAGATATCCACACACTTTATAATCCAACATGTTGCATTCCCAGATATCAATAGTCTTTATAATCCAACATGTTCCATTCCCAGACATCAATACTCTTAAAAATCCAACATGTTCCATTCCCAAATATCAATACTCTTAGAAATCCAACATGTTCCATTCCCAGATATCAATAGTCTTAAAAATCCAACATGATCCATTCCCAGATATCAATACTCTTTACAATCCAACATGTACCATTCCCAGATATCAATACACTTTATAATCCAACATGTTGCATTCCCAGATATCAATAGTCTTTCTAATCCAACATGTTCCATTCCCAGATATCAATACTCTTAAAAATCCAACGTGATCTATTCCCAGATATCAATACACTTTATAATCCAACATATTCCACTCCCAGATACCAATACTCTTAAAGCTCCAACATGCTCCATTCCGAGATATCAATACTCTTGATAATCCAACATGTTCCATTCCCAGATATCAATACTCTTCATAATCCAACCTGTTCCATTCCCAGACATCAATACTCTTTATAATCCAACATGTACCATTCCCAGATATCAATACTCTTAAAAATCCAACATGCTCCATTCCCAGATATCAATACTCTTTATAATCCAACATGGTCCATTCCCAGATATCAATACTCTTTATAATCCAACATGTACCATTCCCAGATATCAATACTTTTAAAAATCCAACATGCTCCATTCCCAGATATCAATACTCTTTATAATCCAACATGATCCATTCCAAGATATCAATACTCTTTATAATCCAACATGTACCATTCCCAGATATCAATACTCTAAAAATTCAAACATGAACCATTCCCAGATATCAATACTCTTTATAATCCAACGTGTTCCATTCCCACATATCAATACTCTAAAAATTCCAGCATGTACCATTCCCAGATATCAATACTCTTTATAATCCAACATGTTCCATTCCCAGATATCAATACTCTTTATAATCCAACATGTACCATTCCCAGATATCTATACACTTTATAATCCAACATGTTGCATTCCCAGATATCAATAGTCTTTATAATCCAACATGTTCCATTCCCAGATATCAATACTCTTAAAAAACCAACATGCTCCATTCCCAGATATCAATACTCTTTATAATCCAACATGGTCCATTCCCAGATATCAATACTCTTTATAATCCAACATGTACCATTCCCAGATATCAATACTCTTAAAAATCCAACATGATCCAATTCCAGATATCAATACTCTTTATAATCCAACATGATCCATTCCCAGATATCAATAGTCTTTATAATCCAATATGTACCATTCCCAGATATCAATACACTTAAAAATCCAACATGAACCATTCCCAGATATCAATACTCTTTATAATCCAACATGTTCCATTCCCAGATATCAATACTCTAAAAATTCCAGCTTGTACCATTCCCAGATATCAATACTCTTTATAATCCAACATGTTCCATTCCCAGATATCAATACTCTTTATAATCCAACTTGTACCATTCCCAGATATCTATACACCTTATAATCCAACATGTTGCATTCCCAGAAATCAATAGTCTTTATAATTCAACATGTTCCATTCCCAGATATCAATACTCTTACAAAACCAACATGCTCCATTCCCAGATATCAATACTCTTTATAATCCAACATGGTCCATTCCCAGATATCAATACTCTTTATAATCCAACATGTACCATTCCCAGATATCAATACACTTAAAAATCCAACATGAACCATTCCCAGATATCAATACTCTTTATAATCCAACATGTTCCATTCCCAGATATCAATACTCTAAAAATTCCAGCATGTACCATTCCCAGATATCAATACACTTTCTCATCCAACATGATCCATTCCCAGATATCAATGCACTTTATAATCCAACATGTACCATTCCCAGATATCAATACTCTAAAAAATCCAACATGTTCCATTCCCAGATATCAATACTCTTTATAATCCAACATTTACCACTCCCAGATACCAATACTCTTAAAGTTCCAACATGTTCCATTCCGAGATATCAATACTCTATATAATCCAACATGTTCCATTCCCAGACATCAATACTCATAAAAATCCAACATGTTCCATTCCCAGATATCAATACTCTTAAAAATCCAACATGATCCATTCCTAGATATCAATACTCTTAGTATTCCAACATGTTCCATTCCCAGATATCAATACTCTTTATAATCCAACATGTTCCATTCCGAGATATCAATACTCTTAATAATCCAACATGTTCCATTCCCAGATATCAATACTCATTATAATCCAACATGTTTCATTCTGAGATATCAATACTCTTTATAATCCAGCATGTTCCATTCCCAGATATCAATACTCTTTAAAATCCAACCTGTTCCATTCCGAGAAATCAATACTCTTTATAATCCAACATGCTCCATTCCCAGATATCAATCCTCTTTACAATCCAACATGTTCCATTCCCAGATATTTATACTCTTTATAATACAACATGTTCCATTCCCAGATATCAATACTATTAAAACTCCAACATGTACCATTCCCAGATACCAATACTATTAAAACTCCAACATGTACCATTCCCAGATATCAATACTCTTTATAATCCAACATGATCCATTCCCAGATATCAATGCACTTTATAATCCAACATGTTCCATTCCCAGATACCAATACTCTTAAAACTCCAACATGTACCATTCCCAGATATCAATACTCTTTATAATCCAACATGATCCATTCCCAGATATCAATACTCTTTATATTCCAACATGTTCCATTCCCAGACACCAATACTCTTAAAACTCCAACATGTACCATTCCCAGATATCAATATTCTTTATAATCCAACATGATCCATTCCCAGATATCAATACTCTTTACAATCCAACATGTACCATTCCCAGATATCAATACACTTTATAATCCAACATGTTGCATTCCCAGATATCAATAGTCTTTCTAATCCAACATGTTCCATTCCCAGATATCAATACTCTTAAAAATCCAACGTGATCTATTCCCAGATATCAATACACTTTATAATCCAACATATTCCACTCCCAGATACCAATACTCTTAAAGCTCCAACATGCTCCATTCCGAGATATCAATACTCTTGATAATCCAACATGTTCCATTCCCAGATACAATACTCTTAAAGTTCCAACATGTTCCATTCCCAGATATCAATACTCTTTATAATCCAACATGGTCCATTCCCAGATATCAATACTCTTTATAATCCAACATGTACCATTCCCAGATATCAATACACTTAAAAATCCAACATGAACCATTCCCAGATATCAATACTCTTTATAATCCAACATGTTCCATTCCCAGATATCAATACTCTAAAAATTCCAGCATGTACCATTCCCAGATATCAATATACTTTATAATCCAACATGATCCATTCCCAGATATCAATGCACTTTATAATCCAACATGTACCATTCCCAGGTATCAATACTCTAAAAAATCCAACATGGTCCATTCCCAGATATCAATACTCTTTATAATCCAACATGTACCATTCCCAGATATCAATACACTTAAAAATCCAACATGCTCCATTCCCTGATATCAATACTCTTTATAATCCAACATGTTCCATTCCCAGATATCAATACTCTTTATAATCCAATGTGTTCCATTCCCAGATATCAATACTCTAAAAATTCCAGCATGTACCATTCCCAGATATCAATACTCTTTATAATCCAACATGTTCCATTCCCAGATATCAATACTCTTTATAATCCAACATGTACCATTCCCAGATATCGATACACTTTATAATCCAACATGCTCCATTCTCAGATATCAATACTCTTTATAATCCAACATGTACCATTCCCAGATATCAATACTCTTAAAATTCCAACATGTTCCATTCCCAGATACCAATTGTCTTAAAAATCCAACATGTACCATTCCCAGATATCAGTACACTTAAAAATCCAACATGTACCATTCCCAGATATCAATACTCTTAAAAATCCAACATGATCCAATTCCAGATATCAATACTCTTTATTATCCAACATGATCCATTCCCAGATATCAATACTCTTTATAATCGAACATGTTCCATTCCCAGATATCAATACGCTAAAAATTCCAGCATGTACCATTCCCAGATATCAATACACTTTATAATCCAACATGATCCATTCCCAAATATCAATGCACTTTATAATCCAACATGTACCATTCCCAGATATCAATACTCTTAAAAATCCAACATGTACCATTCCCAGATATCAATACTCTTTATAATCCAACATGTTCCATTCACAGATATCAATACTCTTAAAAATCCACCATGTACCATTCCCAGACATCAATACTCTTCATAATCCAACATGTTCCACTCCCAGATATCAATACTCTTAAAAATTCAGCATGTAGCATTCCCAGATGTCAATACTCTTTATAATCCAACATGTTCCATTCCCAGACATCAATACTCTTAATATTCCAACATGTACCATTCCCAGAAACCAATACTCTTAAAAATCCAACATGTTCCATTCCCAGATATCAAGACACTTTATAATCCAACATGTTCCATTCCCAGATATCAAAACTCTTTATAATCCAACATGTTCCATTTCCAGATATCAATATTCTTAAAATTCCAACTTGTTCCATTCCCAGATATCAATACTCTTTATAATCCAACATGTTCCATTCCCAGATATCCATACACTTTATAATCCAACATGTTGCATTCCCAGATATCAATAGCCTTTATAATCCAACATGTTCCATTCCCAGATACATACTCTTAAAATTCCAACATGTTCCATTCCCACAGATCAATTCTCTTTATAATCCAACATGTACCATTCCCAGATATCCATACACTTTATAATCCAACATGTTGCATTCCCAGATATCAATAATCTTTATAATCCAACATGTTCCATTCCCAGACATCAATACTCTTAAAAATCCAACATGTTCCATTCCCAAATATCAATACTCTTAGAAATCCAACATGTTCCATTCCCAGATATCAATAGTCTTAAAAATCCAACATGATCCATTCCCAGATATCAATACTTTTTATAATCCAACATGTACCATTCCCAGATATCAATACACATTATAATCCAACATGTTGCATTCCCAGATAACAATAGTCTTTCTAATCCAACATGTTCCATTCCCAGATATCAATACTCTTAAAAATCCAACGTGATCTATTCCCAGATATCAATACACTTTATAATCCAACATATTCCACTCCCAGATACCAATACTCTTCAAGCTCCAACATGCTCCATTCCGAGATATCAATACTCTTGATAATCCAACATGTTCCATTCCCAGATACCAATACTCTTAAAGTTCCAACATGTTCCATTCCCAGATATCAATACTCTTCATAATCCAAGCTGTTCCATTCACAGACATCAATACTCTTTATAATCTAACATGTACCATTCCCAGATATCAATACTCTTAAAAATCCAACATGCTCCATTCCCAGATATCAATACTCTTTATAATCCAACATGGTCCATTCCCAGATATCAATACTCTTTATAATCCAACATGTACCATTCCCAGATATCAATACTTTTAAAAATCCAACATGATCCAATCCCAGATATCAATACTCTTGAGAATCCAACATGATCCATTCCCAGATATCAATACTCTTTATAATCCAACATGTACCATTCCCAGATATCAATACTCTAAAAATTCAAACATGAACCATTCCCAGATATCAATACTCTTTATAATCCAACATGGTCCATTCCCAGATATCAATACTCTTGAAAATCCAACATGTACCATTCCCAGATATCAATACTTTTAAAAATCCAACATGATCCATTCCCAGATATCAATACTCTTTATAATCCAACATGTACCATTCCCAGATATCAATACTCTAAAAATTCCAGCATGTACCATTCCCAGATATCAATACTCTTTATAATCCAACATGTTCCATTCCCAGATATTAATACTCTTTATAATCCAACATGTACCATTCCCAGATATCTATACACTTTATAATCCAACATGTTGCATTCCCAGATATCAATAGTCTTTATAATCCAACATGTTCCATTCCCAGATATCAATACTCTTAAAAAACCAACATGCTCCATTCCCAGATATCAATACTCTTTCTAATCCAACATGGTCCATTCCCAGATATCAATACTCTTTATAATCCAACATGTACCATTCCCAGATATCAATACTCTTAAAAATCCAACATTATCCAATTCCAGATATCAATACTCTTTATAATCCAACATGATCCATTCCCAGATATCAATACTCTTTATAATCCAATATGTACCATTCCCAGATATCAAGACACTTAAAAATCCAACATGAACCATTCCCAGATATCAATACTCTTTATAATCCAACATGTTCCATTCCCAGATATCAATCCTCTAAAAATTCCAGCATGTACCATTCCCAGATATCAATACACTTTATAATCCAACATGTTCCATTCCCAGATATCAATACTCTTTATAATCCAACATGTACCATTCCCAGATATCTATACACTTTATAATCCAACATGTTGCATTCCCAGAAATCAATAGTCTTTATAATTCAACATGTTCCATTCCCAGATATCAATACTCTTAAAAAACCAACATGCTCCATTCCCAGATATCAATACTCTTTATAATCCAACATGGTCCATTCCCAGATATCAATACTCTTTATAATCCAACATGTACCATTCCCAGATATCAATACACTTAAAAATCCAACATGAACCATTCCCAGATATCAATACTCTTTATAATCCAACATGTTCCATTCCCAGATATCAATACTCTAAAAATTCCAGCATGTACCATTCCCAGATATCAATATACTTTATAATCCAACATGATCCATTCCCAGATATCAATGCACTTTATAATCCAACATGTACCATTCCCAGGTATCAATACTCTAAAAAATCCAACATGTTCCATTCCCAGATATCAATACTCTTAAAACTCCAACATGTACCATTCCCAGATACCAATACTCTTTGTAATCCAACATGTTCCATTCCCAGATATCAATACTCTTAAAAATCCATCGTGTTCCATTCCCAGATATCAAGACACTTTATAATCCAACATGTTCCATTCCCAGATATCAATACTCTTTATAATCCAACATGTTCCATTCCCAGATATCAATATTCTTAAAATTCCAACATGTTCCATTCCCAGATATCAATACTCTTTATAATCCAACATGTTCCATTCCCAGATATCCATACACTTTATAATCCAACATGTTGCATTCCCAGATATCAATAGTCTTTATAATCCAACATGTTCCATTCCCAGATACATACTCTTAAAATTCCAACATGTTCCATTCCCACATATCAATTCTCTTGAAAATCCAACATGTACCATTCCCAGATATCCACACACTTTATAATCCAACATGTTGCATTCCCAGATATCAATAGTCTTTATAATCCAACATGTACCATTCCCAGATATCTATACACTTTATAATCCAACATGTTGCATTCCCAGATATCAATAGTCTTTATAATCCAACATGTTCCATTCCCAGATACATACTCTTAAAATTCCAACATGTTCCATTCCCACATATCAATTCTCTTTATAATCCAACATGTACCATTCCCAGATATCCACACACTTTATAATCCAACATGTTGCATTCCCAGATATCAATAGTCTTTATAATCCAACATGTTCCATTCCCAGACATCAATACTCTTAAAAATCCAACATGTTCCATTCCCAAATATCAATACTCTTAGAAATCCAACATGTTCCATTCCCAGATATCAATAGTCTTAAAAATCCAACATGTACCATTCCCAGATATCAATACACTTTATAATCCAACATGTTGCATTCCCAGATATCAATAGTCTTTCTAATCCAACATGTTCCATTCCCAGATATCAATACTCTTAAAAATCCAACGTGATCTATTCCCAGATATCAATACACTTTATAATCCAACATATTCCACTCCCAGATACCAATACTCTTAAAGCTCCAACATGCTCCATTCCGAGATATCAATACTCTTGATAATCCAACATGTTCCATTCCCAGATATCAATACTCTTCATAATCCAACCTGTTCCATTCCCAGACATCAATACTCTTTATAATCCAACATGTACCATTCCCAGATATCAATACTCTTAAAAATCCAACATGCTCCATTCCCAGATATCAATACTCTTTCTAATCCAACATGGTCCATTCCCAGATATCAATACTCTTTATAATCCAACATGTACCATTCCCAGATATCAATACTTTTAAAAATCCAACATGCTCCATTCCCAGATATCAATACTCTTTATAATCCAACATGATCCATTCCAAGATATCAATACTCTTTATAATCCAACATGTACCATTCCCAGATATCAATACTCTAAAAATTCAAACATGAACCATTCCCAGATATCAATACTCTTTATAATCCAACGTGTTCCATTCCCACATATCAATACTCTAAAAATTCCAGCATGTACCATTCCCAGATATCAATACTCTTTATAATCCAACATGTTCCATTCCCAGATATCAATACTCTTTATAATCCAACATGTACCATTCCCAGATATCTATACACTTTATAATCCAACATGTTGCATTCCCAGATATCAATAGTCTTTATAATCCAACATGTTCCATTCCCAGATATCAATACTCTTAAAAAACCAACATGCTCCATTCCCAGATATCAATACTCTTTATAATCCAACATGGTCCATTCCCAGATATCAATACTCTTTATAATCCAACATGTACCATTCCCAGATATCAATACTCTTAAAAATCCAACATGATCCAATTCCAGATATCAATACTCTTTATAATCCAACATGATCCATTCCCAGATATCAATAGTCTTTATAATCCAATATGTACCATTCCCAGATATCAATACACTTAAAAATCCAACATGAACCATTCCCAGATATCAATACTCTTTATAATCCAACATGTTCCATTCCCAGATATCAATACTCTAAAAATTCCAGCTTGTACCATTCCCAGATATCAATACTCTTTATAATCCAACATGTTCCATTCCCAGATATCAATACTCTTTATAATCCAACATGTACCATTCCCAGATATCTATACACCTTATAATCCAACATGTTGCATTCCCAGAAATCAATAGTCTTTATAATTCAACATGTTCCATTCCCAGATATCAATACTCTTACAAAACCAACATGCTCCATTCCCAGATATCAATACTCTTTATAATCCAACATGGTCCATTCCCAGATATCAATACTCTTTATAATCCAACATGTACCATTCCCAGATATCAATACACTTAAAAATCCAACATGAACCATTCCCAGATATCAATACTCTTTATAATCCAACATGTTCCATTCCCAGATATCAATACTCTAAAAATTCCAGCATGTACCATTCCCAGATATCAATGCACTTTATAATCCAACATGATCCATTCCCAGATATCAATGCACTTTATAATCCAACATGATCCATTCCCAGATATCAATGCACTTTATAATCCAACATGTACCATTCCCAGATATCAATACTCTAAAAAATCCAACATGTTCCATTCCCAGATATCAATACTCTTTATAATCCAACATTTACCACTCCCAGATACCAATACTCTTAAAGTTCCAACATGTTTCATTCTGAGATATCAATACTCTATATAATCCAGCATGTTCCATTCCCAGATATCAATACTCTTTAAAATCCAACATGTTCCATTCCCAGATATCAATACACTTTATAATCCAACATGTACCATTCCCAGATATCTATACACTTTATAATCCAACATGTTGCATTCCCAGATATCAAGAGACTTTATAATCCAACATGATCCATTCCCAGATATCAATACTCTTTATAATCCAACATGTTGCATTCCCAGATATCAAGAGTCTTTATAATCCAACATGTACCATTCCCAGATATCAATACTCTTTATAATCGAACATGATCCATTCCCAGATATCAATGCACTTTATAATCCAACACGTTCCATTCCCAGATACCAATACTCTTAAAACTCCAACATGTACCATTCCCAGATATCAATACTCTTTCTCATCCAATATGTTCCATTCCCAGATATCAATACTCTTTATATTCCAACATGTTCCATTCCCAGATACCAATACTCTTAAAACTCCAACATGTTCCATTCCCAGATATTTATACTCTTTATAATACAACATGTTCCATTCCCAGATATCAATACTCTTTATATTCCAACATGTTCCATTCCCAGATATCAATACTCTTAAAACTCCAACATGTACCATTCCCAGATACCAATACTCTTTATAATCCAACATGTTCCATTCCCAGATATCAATACTCTTCAAAATCCATCATGTTCCATTCCCAGATATCAATACTCTTAAAAATCCAACATGATCCAATCCCAGATATCAATACTCTTTATAATCCAACATGATCCAATCCCAGATATCAATACTCTTCATAATCCAACCTGTTCCATTCCCAGACATCAATACTCCTTATAATCCAACATGTACCATTCCCAGACATCAATACTCTTAAAAATTCTACATGCTCCATTCCCAGATATCAATACTCTTTATAATCCAACATGGTCCATTCCCAGATATCAATACTCTTTATAATCCAACATGTACCACTCCCAGATATCAATACTCGTAAAAATCCAACATGATCCAATCCCAGATGTCAATACTCTTTTTAATCCAACATGATCCATTCCCAGATATCAATACTCTTTATAATCCAACATGAACCATTCCCAGATATCAATACTCTTTATAATCGAACGTGTTCATTTCCAGATATCAATACTCTAAAAATTCCAGCATGTACCATTCCCAGATATCAATGCTCTTTATAATCCAACATGTTCCATTCCCAGATATCAATACACTTTATAATCCAACATGTACCATTCCCAGATATCTATACACTTTATAATCCAACATGTTGCATTCCCAGATATCAATACTCTAAAAAATCCAACATGTTCCATTCCCAGATATCAATACTCTTTATAATCCAACATTTACCACTCCCAGATACCAATACTCCACAAGTTCCAACATGTTCCATTCCGAGATATCAATACTCTATATAATCCAACATGTTCCATTCCCAGACATCAATACTCTTAAAAATCCAACATGTTCCATTCCCAGATATCAATACTCTTAAAAATCCAACATGATCCGTTCCAAGATATCAATACTCTTAGCATTCCAACATGTTCCATTCCCAGATATCAATACTCTTTATAATCCAACATGTTCCATTCCGAGATATCAATACTCTTTATAATCCAACATGTTCCATTCCCAGATATCAATACTCATTATAATCCAACATGTTTCATTCTGAGATATCAATACTCTATATAATCCAGCATGCTCCATTCCCAGATATCAATACTCTTAAATATTCTACATGCTCCATTCCCAGATATCAATACTCTTTATAATCCAACATGATCCATTCCCAGATATCAATACTCTTTGTAATCCAACATGTACCATTCCCAGATATCAATACTCTTAAAAATCCAACATGAACCATTCCCTGATATCAATACTCTTTATAATCCAACGTGTTCCGTTCCCAGATATCAATACTCTAAAAATTCCAGCATATACCATTCCCAGATATCAATACTCTTTATAATCCAACATGTTCCATTCCCAGATATCAATACACTTTATAATCCAACATGTACCATTTCCAGATATCTATACACTTTATAATCCAACATGTTGCATTCCCAGATATCAATAGTCTTTATAATCCAACATGATCCATTCCCAGATATCAATACTCTTTATAATCCAACATGTACCATTCCCAGATATCAATACACTTAAAAATCCAACATGAACCATTCCCAGATATCAACACTCTTTATAATCCAACATGTTCCGTTCCCAGATATCAATACTCTAAAAATTCCAGCATATACCATTCCCAGATATCAATACTCTTTATAATCCAACATGTTCCATTCCCAGATATCAATACACTTTATAATCCAACATGTACCATTCCCAGATATCTATACACTTTATAATCCAACATGTTGCATTCCCAGATATCAATAGTCTTTATAATCCAACATGATCCATTCCCAGATATCAATACTCTTTATAATCCAACATGTACCATTCCCAGATATCAATACACTTAAAAATCCAACATGAACCATTCCCAGATATCAATACTCTTTATAATCCAACGTGTTCCATTCCCAGATATCAATACTCTTTATAATCCAACATGTTCCATTCCCAGATATCAATACACTTTATAATCCAACATGTACCATTCCCAGATACCAATACTCTTTATAATCCAACATGTTCCATTCCCAGATATCAACACTCTTAAAAATCCATCATGTTCCATTCCCAGATATCAATACTCGTAAAAATCCAACATGATCCAATCCCAGATATCAATACTCTTTATAATCCAACATGATCCATTCCCAGATATCAATACTCTTTATAATCCAACATGTACCATTCCCAGATATCAATACTCTTAAAAATCCAACATGAACCATTCCCAGATATCAATACTCTTTCTAATCCAACGTGTTCCATTCCCAGATATCAATACTCTAAAAATTCCAGCATGTACCATTCCCAGATATCAATACTCTTTATAATCCAACATGAACCATTCCCAGATATCAATACTCTTTATAATCCAACGTGTTCCATTCCCAGATATCAATACTCTAAAAATTCCAGCATATACCATTCCCAGATATCAATACTCTTTATAATCCAACATGTTCCATTCCCAGATGTCAATACACTTTATAATCCAACATGTACCATTCCCAGATATCTATACACTTTATAATCCAACATGTTGCATTCCCAGATATCAATAGACTTTATAATCCAACATGATCCATTCCCAGATATCAATACTCTTTATAATCCAACATGTACCATTCCCAGATATGAATACACTTAAAAATCCAACATGAACCATTCCCAGATATCAACACTCTTTATAATCCAACATGTTCCATTCCCAGATATCAATACTCTAAAAATTCCAGCATGTACCATCCCCAGATATCAATACACTTTATAATCCAACATGATCCATTCCCAGATATCAATGCACTTTATAATCCAACATGTACCATTCCCAGATATCAATACTCTAAAAAATCCAACATGTTCCATTCCCAGATATCAATACTCGTAAAAATCCAACATGATCCAATCCCAGATATCAATACTCTTTATAATCCAACATGATCCATTCCCAGATATCAATACTCTTTATAATCCAACATGTACCATTCCCAGATATCAATACTCTTGAAAATCCAACATGAACCATTCCCAGATATCAATACTCTTTATAATCCAACGTGTTCCATTCCCAGATATCAATACTCTAAAAATTCCAACATGTTCCATTCCCAGATATCAATACACTTTATAATCCAACATGTACCATTCCCCGATATCAATACTCGTAAAAATCCAACATGATCCATTCCCAGATATCAATACTCTTTCTAATCCAACATGTACCATTCCCAGATATCAATACTCTTTATAATCCAACGTGTTCCATTCCCAGATATCAATACTCTTAAAAATCCATCATGTTCCATTCCCAGATATCAATACTCGTAAAAATCCAACATGATCCAATCCCAGATATCAATACTCTTTATAATCCAACATGTACCATTCCCAGATATCAATACTCTTTATAATCCAACATGTTCCATTCCCAGATGTCAATACACTTTATAATCCAACATGTACCATTCCCAGATATCTATACACTTTATAATCCAACATGTTCCATTCCCAGATATCAATACTCTTTATAATCCAACATTTACCACTCCCAAATACCAATACTCTTTAAGTTCCAACATGTTCCATTCCGAGATATCAATACTCGATATAATCCAACATGTTCCATTCACAGACATCAATACTCTTAAAAATCCAACATGTTCCATTCCCAGATATCAATACTCTTAAAAATGCAACATGATCCATTACCAGATATCAATATTCTTAAAAATCCAACGTGATCTATTCCCAGATATCAATACACTTTATAATCCAACATATTCCATTCCCAGATACCAATACTCTTAAAGCTCCAACATGCTCCATTCCGAGATATAAATACTCTTTATAATCCAACATGTTCCATTCCCAGATATCAATACTCTTTACAATCCAACATGTACCATTCCCAGATATCAATACTCTTTACAATCCAACATGTACCATTCCCAGATATCAATACACTTAAAAATCCAACATGAACCATTCCTAGATATCAATACACTTTATAATCCAACATGATCCATTCCCAGAAATCAATGCACTTTATAATCCAACATGTACCATTCCCAGATATCAATACTCTAAAAAATCCAACATGTTCCATTCCCAGATATCAATACTCTTTATAATCCAACATTGACCACTCCCAGATACCAATACTGTTAAAGTTCCAACATGTTCCATTCCGAGATATCAATACTCTATATAATCCAACATGTTCCATTCCCAGACATCAATACTCTTAAAAATCCAACATGTTCCATTCCCAGATATCAATACTCTTAATAATCCAACATGATCCATTCCTAGATATCAATACTCTTAGCATTCCAACATGTTCCAATCCCAGATATCAATACTCTTTATAATCCAACATGTTCCATTCCGAGATATCAATACTCTTTATAATCCAACATGTTCCATTCCCAGATATCAATACTCATTATAATCCAACATGTTTCATTCTGAGATATCAATACTCTATATAATCCAGCATGTTCCATTCCCAGATATCAATACTCTTTAAAATCCAACATGTTCCATTCCCAGATATCAATACACTTTATAATCCAACATGTACTATTCCCAGATATCTATACACTTTATAATCCAACATGTTGCATTCCCAGATATCAAGAGACTTTATAATCCAACATGATCCATTCCCAGATATCAATACTCTTTATAATCCAACATGTTGCATTCCCAGATATCAAGAGTCTTTATAATCCAACATGATCCATTCCCAGATATCAATACTCTTTATAATCCAACATGTACCATTCCCAGATATCAATACACTTAAAAATCCAACATGAACCATTCCTAGATATCAATGCACTTTATAATCCAACATGTACCATTCCCAGATATCAATACTCTAAAAAATCCAACATGTTCCATTCCCAGATATCAATACTCGTAAAAATCCAACATGATCCAATCCCAGATATCAATACTCTTTATAATCCAACATGATCCATTCCCAGATATCAATACTCTTTATAATCCAACATGTACCATTCCCAGATATCAATACTCTTGAAAATCCAACATGAACCATTCCCAGATATCAATACTCTTTATAATCCAACGTGTTCCATTCCCAGATACCAATACTCTAAAAATTCCAACATGTTCCATTCCCAGATATCAATACACTTTATAATCCAACATGTACCATTCCCCGATATCAATACTCGTAAAAATCCAACATGATCCATTCCCAGATATCAATACTCTTTCTAATCCAACATGTACCATTCCCAGATATCAATACTCTTTATAATCCAACGTGTTCCATTCCCAGATATCAATACTCTTAAAAATCCATCATGTTCCATTCCCAGATATCAATACTCGTAAAAATCCAACATGATCCAATCCCAGATATCAATACTCTTTATAATCCAACATGTAACATTCCCAGATATCAATACTCTTTATAATCCAACATGTTCCATTCCCAGATGTCAATACACTTTATAATCCAACATGTACCATTCCCAGATATCTATACACTTTATAATCCAACATGTTCCATTCCCAGATATCAATACTCTTTATAATCCAACATTTACCACTCCCAGATACCAATACTCTTTAAGTTCCAACATGTTCCATTCCGAGATATCAATACTCGATATAATCCAACATGTTCCATTCACAGACATCAATACTCTTAAAAATCCAACATGTTCCATTCCCAGATATCAATACTCTTAAAAATCCAACATGATCCATTACCAGATATCAATATTCTTAAAAATCCAACGTGATCTATTCCCAGATATCAATACACTTTATAATCCAACATATTCCATTCCTAGATACCAATACTCTTAAAGCTCCAACATGCTCCATTCCGAGATATCAATACTCTTTATAATCCAACATGTTCCATTCCCAGATACCAACACTCTTAAAGTTCCAACATGTTCCATTCCCAGGTATCAATACTCTTCATAATCCAACCTGTTCCATTCCCAGACATCAATACTCCTTATAATCCAACATGTACCATTCCCAGACATCAATACTCTTAAAAATTCTACATGCTCCATTCCCAGATATCAATACTCTTTATAATCCAACATGGTCCATTCCCAGATATCAATACTCTTTATAATCCAACATGTACCACTCCCAGATATCAATACTCGTAAAAATCCAACATGATCCAATCCCAGATGTCAATACTCTTTTTAATCCAACATGATCCATTCCCAGATATCAATACTCTTTATAATCCAACATGAACCATTCCCAGATATCAATACTCTTTATAATCGAACGTGTTCATTTCCCAGATATCAATACTCTAAAAATTCCAGCATGTACCATTCCCAGATATCAATACTCTTTATAATCCAACACGTTCCATTCCCAGATATCAATACACTTTATAATCCAACATGTACCATTCCCAGATATCTATACACTTTATAATCCAACATGTTGCATTCCCAGATATCAATACTCTAAAAATCCAACATGTTCCATTCCCAGATATCAATACACTTTATAGTCCAACATTTACCACTCCCAGATACCAATACTCCACAAGTTCCAAAATGTTCCATTCCGAGATATCAATACTCTATAGAATCCAACATGTTCCATTCCCAGACATCAATACTCTTAAAAATCCAACATGTTCCATTCCCAGATCTCAATACTCTTAAAAATCCAACATGATCCGTTCCAAGATATCAATACTCTTAGCATTCCAACATGTTCCATTCCCAGATATCAATACTCTTTATAATCCAACATGTTCCATTCCGAGATATCAATACTCTTTATAATCCAACATGTTCCATTCCCAGATATCAATACTCATTATAATCCAACATGTTTCATTCTGAGATATCAATACTCGATATAATCCAGCATGCTCCATTCCCAGATATCAATACTCTTAAATATTCTACATGCTCCATTCCCAGATATCAATACTCTTTATAATCCAACATGATCCATTCCCAGATATCAATACTCTTTATAATCCAACATGTACCATTCCCAGATATCAATACTCTTAAAAATCCAACATGAACCATTCCCAGATATCAATACTCTTTATAATCCAACGTGTTCCGTTCCCAGATATCAATACTCTAAAAATTCCAGCATATACCATTCCCAGATATCAATACTCTTTATAATCCAACATGTTCCATTCCCAGATATCAATACACTTTATAATCCAACATGTACCATTCCCAGATATCTATACACTTTATAATCCAACATGTTGCATTCCCAGATATCAATAGTCTTTATAATCCAACATGATCCATTCCCAGATATCAATACTCTTTATAATCCAACATGTACCATTCCCAGATATCAATACACTTAAAAATCCAACATGAACCATTCCCAGATATCAACACTCTTTATAATCCAACATGTTCCGTTCCCAGATATCAATACTATAAAAATTCCAGCATATACCATTCCCAGATATCAATACTCTTTATAATCCAACATGTTCCATTCCCAGATATCAATACACTTTATAATCCAACATGTACCATTCCCAGATATCTATACACTTTATAATCCAACATGTTGCATTCCCAGATATCAATAGTCTTTATAATCCAACATGATCCATTCCCAGATATCAATACTCTTTATAATCCAACATGTACCATTCCCAGATATCAATACACTTAAAAATCCAACATGAACCATTCCCAGATATCAACACTCTTTATAATCCAACATGTTCCATTCCCAGATATCAATACTCTAAAAATTCCAGCATGTACCATTCCCAGATATCAATACACTTTATAATCCAACATGATCCATTCCCAGATATCAATGCACTTTATAATCCAACATGTACCATTCCCAGATATCAATACTCTAAAAAATCCAACATGTTCCATTCCCAGATATCAATACTCTTTATAATCCAACATTGACCACTCCCAGATACCAATACTGTTAAAGTTCCAACATGTTCCATTCCGAGATATCAATACTCGATATAATCCAACATGTTCCATTCCCAGACATCAATACTCTTAAAAATCCAACATGTTCCATTCCCAGATATCAATACTCTTAAAAATCCAACATGATCCATTCCTAGATATCAATACTCTTAGCATTCCAACATGTTCCATTCCCAGATATCAATACTCTTTATAATCCAACATGTTCCATTCCGAGATATCAATACTCTTTATAATCCAACATGTTCCATTCCCAGATATCAATACTCATTATAATCCAACATGTTTCATTCTGAGATATCAATACTCTATATAATCCAGCATGTTCCATTCCCAGATATCAATACTCTTTAAAATCCAACATGTTCCATTCCCAGATATCAATACTCTTTACAATCCAACATGTACCATTCCCAGATATCAATACACTTAAAAATCCAACATGAACCATTCCTAGATATCAATACACTTTATAATCCAACATGATCCATTCCCAGAAATCAATGCACTTTATAATCCAACATGTACCATTCCCAGATATCAATACTCTAAAAAATCCAACATGTTCCATTCCCAGATATCAATACTCTTTATAATCCAACATTGACCACTCCCAGATACCAATACTGTTAAAGTTCCAACATGTTCCATTCCGAGATATCAATACTCGATATAATCCAACATGTTCCATTCCCAGACATCAATACTCTTAAAAATCCAACATGTTCCATTCCCAGATATCAATACTCTTAATAATCCAACATGATCCATTCCTAGATATCAATACTCTTAGCATTCCAACATGTTCCATTCCCAGATATCAATACTCTTTATAATCCAACATGTTCCATTCCGAGATATCAATACTCTTTATAATCCAACATGTTCCATTCCCAGATATCAATACTCATTATAATCCAACATGTTTCATTCTGAGATATCAATACTCTATATAATCCAGCATGTTCCATTCCCAGATATCAATACTCTTTAAAATCCAACATGTTCCATTCCCAGATATCAATACTCTTTATAATCCAACATGTACCATTCCCAGATATCAATACTCTTTACAATCCAACATGTTCCATTCCCAGATATTTATACTCTTTATAATACAACATGTTCCATTCCCAGATATCAATACTCTTTATATTCCAACATGTTCCATTCCCAGATACCAATACTCTTAAACCTCCAACATGTACCATTCCCAGATATCAATACTCTTTATAATCCAACATGATCCATTCCCAGATATCAATGCACTTTATAATCCAACACGTTCCATTCCCAGATACCAATACTCTTAAAACTCCAACATGTACCATTCCCAGATATCAATACTCTTTATAATCCAATATGTTCCATTCCCAGATATCAATACTCTTTATATTCCAACATGTTCCATTCCCAGTTACCAAAACTCTTAAAACTCCAACATGTTCCATTCCCAGATATTTATACTCTTTATAATACAACATGTTCCATTCCCAGATATCAATACTCTTTATATTCCAACATGTTCCATTCCCAGATATCAATACTCTTTATAATCCAATATGTTCCATTCCCAGATATGAATACTCTTTATATTCCAACATGTTCCATTCCCAGATACCAATACTCTTAAAACTCCAACATGTTCCATTCCCAGATATTTATACTCTTTATAATACAACATGTTCCATTCCCAGATATCAATACTCTTTATATTCCAACATGTTCCATTCCCAGATACCAATACTCTTAAAACTCCAACATGTTCCATTCCCAGATACCAATACTCTTTATAATCCAACATGTTCCATTCCCAGATATCAATACTCATAAAAATCCATCATGTTCCATTCCCAGATATCAAAACTCTTTATAATCCAAAATGTTCCATTCCCAGATATCAATACTCTAAAAATTCCAGCATGTACCATTCCCAGATATCAATACACTTTATAATCCAACATGATCCATTCCCAGATATCAATGCACTTTATAATCCAACATGCACCATTCCCAGATATCAATACTCTAAAAAATCCAACATGTTCCATTCCCAGATATCAATACTCTTTATAATCCAACATTGACCACTCCCAGATACCAATACTGTTAAAGTTCCAACATGTTCTATTCCGAGATATCAATACTCTATATAATCCAACATGTACCATTCCCAGACATCAATACTCTTAAAAATCCAACATGTTCCATTCCCAGATATCAATACTCTTAATAATCCAACATGATCCATTCCTAGATATCAATACTCTTAGCATTCCAACATGTTCCATTCCCAGATATCAATACTCTTTATAATCCAACATGTTCCATTCCGAGATATCAATACTCTTTATAATCCAACATGTTCCATTCCCAGATATCAATACTCATTATAATCCAACATGTTTCATTCTGAGATATCAATACTCTACATAATCCAGCATGTTCCATTCCCAGATATCAATACTCTTTAAAATCCAACATGTTCCATTCCCAGATATCAATACTCTTTATAATCCAACATGTACCATTCCCAGATATCAATACTCTTTACAATCCAACATGTTCCATTCCCAGATATTTATACTCTTTATAATACAACATGTTCCATTCCCAGATATCAATACTCGTAAAAATCCAACATGATCCAATCCCAGATATCAATACTCTTTATAATCCAACATGATCCATTCCCAGATATCAATACTCTTTATAATCCAACATGTACCATTCCCAGATATCAATACTCTTAAAAATCCAACATGAACCATTCCCAGATATCAATACTCTTTATAATCCAACGTGTACCATTCCCAGATATCAATACTCTTTATAATCCAACATGTTCCATTCCCAGATGTCAATACACTTTATAATCCAACATGTACCATTCCCAGATATCTATACACTTTATAATCCAACATGTTGCATTCCCAGATATCAATAGACTTTATAATCCAACATGATCCATTCCCTGATATCAATACTCTTTATAATCCAACATGTACCATTCCCAGATATCAATACACTTAAAAATCCAACATGAACCATTCCCAGATATCAACACTCTTTATAATCCAACATGATCCATTCCCAGATATCAATACTCTAAAAATTCCAGCATGTACCATTCCCAGATATCAATACACTTTATAATCCAACATGATCCATTCCCAGATATCAATGCACTTTATAATCCAACATGTACCATTCTCAGATATCAATACTCTAAAAAATCCAACATGTACCATTCCCAGATATCAATACTCTTTATAATCCAACATTTACCACTCCCAGATACCAATACTCTTTAAGTTCCAACATGTTCCATTCCGAGATATCAATACTCTATATAATCCAACATGTTCCATTCCCAGACATCAATACTCTTAAAAATCCAACATGTTCCATTCCCAGATATCAATACTCTTAAAAATCCAACATGATCCATTCCTAGATATCAATACTCTTAGCATTCCAACATGTTCCATTCCCAGATATCAATACTCTTTATAATCCAACATGTTCCATTCCGAGATATCAATACTCTTTATAATCCAACATGTTCCATTCCCAGATATCAATACTCATTATAATCCAACATGTTTCATTCTGAGATATCAATACTCTATATAATCCAGCATGTTCCATTCCCAGATATCAATACTCTTTAAAATCCAACATGTTCCATTCCCAGATATCAATACTCTTTACAATCCAACATGTTGCATTCCCAGATATCAATACTCTTTATAATCCAACATGTTCCATTCCCAGATATCAATACACTTTATAATCCAACATGTACCATTCCCAGATATCTATACACTTTATAATCCAACATGTTGCATTCCCAGATATCAAGAGTCTTTATAATCCAACATGATCCATTCCCAGATATCAATACTCTTTATAATCCAACATGTTGCATTCCCAGATATCAAGAGTCTTTATAATCCAACATGATCCATTCCCAGATATCAATACTCTTTATAATCCAACATGTACCATTCCCAGATATCAATACACTTAAAAATCCAACATGAACCATTCCTAGATATCAATACACTTTATAATCCAACATGATCCATTCCCAGAAATCAATGCACTTTATAATCCAACATGTACCATTCCCAGATATCAATACTCTAAAAAATCCAACATGTTCCATTCCCAGATATCAATACTCTTTATAATCCAACATTGACCACTCCCAGATACCAATACTGTTAAAGTTCCAACATGTTCCATTCCGAGATATCAATACTCTATATAATCCAACATGTTCCATTCCCAGACATCAATACTCTTAAAAATCCAACATGTTCCATTCCCAGATATCAATACTCTTAATAATCCAACATGATCCATTCCTAGATATCAATACTCTTAGCATTCCAACATGTTCCATTCCCAGATATCAATACTCTTTATAATCCAACATGTTCCATTCCAAGATATCAATACTCTTTATAATCCAACATGTTCCATTCCCAGATATCAATACTCATTATAATCCAACATGTTTCATTCTGAGATATCAATACTCTATATAATCCAGCATGTTCCATTCCCAGATATCAATACTCTTTAAAATCCAACATGTTCCATTCCCAGATATCAATACACTTTATAATCCAACATGTTGCATTCCGAGATATCAATACTCTTTATAATCCAACATGTTCCATTCCCAGATATCAATACTCATTATAATCCAACATGTTTCATTCTGAGATATCAATACTCTATATAATCCAGCATGCTCCATTCCCAGATATCAATACTCTTTAAAATCCAACATGTTCCATTCCCAGATATCAATACTCTTTATAATCCAACATGTACCATTCCCAGATATCAATACACTTTACAATCCAACATGTTCCATTCCCAGATATTTATACTCTTGATAATACAACATGTTCCATTCCCAGATATCAATACTCTTTATATTCCAACATGTTCCATTCCCAGATACCAATACTCTTAAACCTCCAACATGTACCATTCCCAGATATCAATACTCTTTATAATCGAACATGATCCATTCCCAGATATCAATGCACTTTATAATCCAACACGTTCCATTCCCAGATACCAATACTCTTAAAACTCCAACATGTACCATTCCCAGATATCAATACTCTTTCTCATCCAATATGTTCCATTCCCAGATATCAATACTCTTTATATTCCAACATGTTCCATTCCCAGATACCAATACTCTTAAAACTCCAACATGTTCCATTCCCAGATATTTATACTCTTTATAATACAACATGTTCCATTCCCAGATATCAATACTCTTTATATTCCAACATGTTCCATTCCCAGATATCAATACTCTTAAAACTCCAACATGTACCATTCCCAGATACCAATACTCTTTATAATCCAACATGTTCCATTCCCAGATATCAATACTCTTCAAAATCCATCATGTTCCATTCCCAGATATCAATACTCTTAAAAATCCAACATGATCCAATCCCAGATATCAATACTCTTTATAATCCAACATGATCCAATCCCAGATATCAATACTCTTCATAATCCAACCTGTTCCATTCCCAGACATCAATACTCCTTATAATCCAACATGTACCATTCCCAGACATCAATACTCTTAAAAATTCTACATGCTCCATTCCCAGATATCAATACTCTTTATAATCCAACATGGTCCATTCCCAGATATCAATACTCTTTATAATCCAACATGTACCACTCCCAGATATCAATACTCGTAAAAATCCAACATGATCCAATCCCAGATGTCAATACTCTTTTTAATCCAACATGATCCATTCCCAGATATCAATACTCTTTATAATCCAACATGAACCATTCCCAGATATCAATACTCTTTATAATCGAACGTGTTCATTTCCAGATATCAATACTCTAAAAATTCCAGCATGTACCATTCCCAGATATCAATGCTCTTTATAATCCAACATGTTCCATTCCCAGATATCAATACACTTTATAATCCAACATGTACCATTCCCAGATATCTATACACTTTATAATCCAACATGTTGCATTCCCAGATATCAATACTCTAAAAAATCCAACATGTTCCATTCCCAGATATCAATACTCTTTATAATCCAACATTTACCACTCCCAGATACCAATACTCCACAAGTTCCAACATGTTCCATTCCGAGATATCAATACTCTATATAATCCAACATGTTCCATTCCCAGACATCAATACTCTTAAAAATCCAACATGTTCCATTCCCAGATATCAATACACTTTATAATCCAACATGATCCGTTCCAAGATATCAATACTCTTAGCATTCCAACATGTTCCATTCCCAGATATCAATACTCTTTATAATCCAACATGTTCCATTCCGAGATATCAATACTCTTTATAATCCAACATGTTCCATTCCCAGATATCAATACTCATTATAATCCAACATGTTTCATTCTGAGATATCAATACTCTATATAATCCAGCATGCTCCATTCCCAGATATCAATACTCTTAAATATTCTACATGCTCCATTCCCAGATATCAATACTCTTTATAATCCAACATGATCCATTCCCAGATATCAATACTCTTTATAATCCAACATGTACCATTCCCAGATATCAATACTCTTAAAAATCCAACATGAACCATTCCCAGATATCAATACTCTTTATAATCCAACGTGTTCCGTTCCCAGATATCAATACTCTAAAAATTCCAGCATATACCATTCCCAGATATCAATACTCTTTATAATCCAACATGTTCCATTCCCAGATATCAATACACTTTATAATCCAACATGTACCATTCCCAGATATCTATACACTTTATAATCCAACATGTTGCATTCCCAGATATCAATAGTCTTTATAATCCAACATGATCCATTCCCAGATATCAATACTCTTTATAATCCAACATGTACCATTCCCAGATATCAATACACTTAAAAATCCAACATGAACCATTCCCAGATATCAACACTCTTTATAATCCAACATGTTCCATTCCCAGATATCAATACTCTAAAAATTCCAGCATATACCATTCCCAGATATCAATACTCTTTATAATCCAACATGTTCCATTCCCAGATATCAATACACTTTATAATCCAACATGTACCATTCCCAGATATCTATACACTTTATAATCCAACATGTTGCATTCCCAGATATCAATAGTCTTTATAATCCAACATGATCCATTCCCAGATATCAATACTCTTTATAATCCAACATGTACCATTCCCAGATATCAATACACTTAAAAATCCAACATGAACCATTCCCAGATATCAATACTCTTTATAATCCAACGTGTTCCATTCCCAGATATCAATACTCTTTATAATCCAACATGTTCCATTCCCAGATATCAATACACTTTATAATCCAACATGTACCATTCCCAGATACCAATACTCTTTATAATCCAACATGTTCCATTCCCAGATATCAATACTCTTAAAAATCCATCATGTTCCATTCCCAGATATCAATACTCGTAAAAATCCAACATGATCCAATCCCAGATATCAATACTCTTTATAATCCAACATGATCCATTCCCAGATATCAATACTCTTTATAATCCAACATGTACCATTCCCAGATATCAATACACTTAAAAATCCAACATGAACCATTCCCAGATATCAACACTCTTTATAATCCAACATGTTCCATTCCCAGATATCAATACTCTAAAAATTCCAGCATGTACCATTCCCAGATATCAATACTCTTTATAATCCAACATGATCCATTCCCAGATATCAATACTCTTTATAATCCAACATGTACCATTCCCAGATATCTATACACTTTATAATCCAACATGTTGCATTCCCAGATATCAATAGTCTTTATAATCCAACATGATCCATTCCCAGATATCAATACTCTTTATAATCCAACATGTACCATTCCCAGATATCAATACACTTAAAAATCCAACATGAACCATTCCCAGATATCAATACTCTTTATAATCCAACGTGTTCCATTCCCAGATATCAATACTCTTTATAATCCAACATGATCCAATCCCAGATATCAATAGTCTTTATAATCCAACATGATCCATTCCCAGATATCAATACTCTTTATAATCCAACATGTACCATTCCCAGATATCAATACACTTAAAAATCCAACATGAACCATTCCCAGATATCAACACTCTTTATAATCCAACATGTTCCATTCCCAGATATCAATACTCTAAAAATTCCAGCATATACCATTCCCAGATATCAATACTCTTTATAATCCAACATGTTCCATTCCCAGATATCAATACACTTTATAATCCAACATGTACCATTCCCAGATATCTATACACTTTATAATCCAACATGTTGCATTCCCAGATATCAATAGTCTTTATAATCCAACATGATCCATTCCCAGATATCAATACTCTTTATAATCCAACATGTACCATTCCCAGATATCAATACACTTAAAAATCCAACATGAACCATTCCCAGATATCAATACTCTTTATAATCCAACGTGTTCCATTCCCAGATATCAATACTCTTTATAATCCAACATGTTCCATTCCCAGATATCAATACACTTTATAATCCAACATGTACCATTCCCAGATACCAATACTCTTTATAATCCAACATGTTCCATTCCCAGATATCAATACTCTTAAAAATCCATCATGTTCCATTCCCAGATATCAATACTCGTAAAAATCCAACATGATCCAATCCCAGATATCAATACTCTTTATAATCCAACATGATCCATTCCCAGATATCAATACTCTTTATAATCCAACATGTACCATTCCCAGATATCAATACTCTTAAAAATCCAACATGAACCATTCCCAGATATCAATACTCTTTCTAATCCAACGTGTTCCATTCCCAGATATCAATACTCTAAAAATTCCAGCATGTACCATTCCCAGATATCAATACTCTTTATAATCCAACATGAACCATTCCCAGATATCAATACTCTTTATAATCCAACGTGTTCCATTCCCAGATATCAATACTCTAAAAATTCCAGCATGTACCATTCCCAGATATCAATACTCTTTATAATCCAACATGTTCCATTCCCAGATGTCAATACACTTTATAATCCAACATGTACCATTCCCAGATATCTATACACTTTATAATCCAACATGTTGCATTCCCAGATATCAATAGACTTTATAATCCAACATGATCCATTCCCAGATATCAATACTCTTTATAATCCAACATGTACCATTCCCAGATATGAATACACTTAAAAATCCAACATGAACCATTCCCAGATATCAACACTCTTTATAATCCAACATGTTCCATTCCCAGATATCAATACTCTAAAAATTCCAGCATGTACCATTCCCAGATATCAATACACTTTATAATCCAACATGATCCATTCCCAGATATCAATGCACTTTATAATCCAACATGTACCATTCCCAGATATCAATACTCTAAAAAATCCAACATGTTCCATTCCCAGATATCAATACTCGTAAAAATCCAACATGATCCAATCCCAGATATCAATACTCTTTATAATCCAACATGATCCATTCCCAGATATCAATACTCTTTATAATCCAACATGTACCATTCCCAGATATCAATACTCTTGAAAATCCAACATGAACCATTCCCAGATATCAATACTCTTTATAATCCAACGTGTTCCATTCCCAGATATCAATACTCTAAAAATTCCAACATGTTCCATTCCCAGATATCAATACACTTTGTAATCCAACATGTACCATTCCCCGATATCAATACTCGTAAAAATCCAACATGATCCATTCCCAGATATCAATACTCTTTCTAATCCAACATGTACCATTCCCAGATATCAATACTCTTTATAATCCAACGTGTTCCATTCCCAGATATCAATACTCTAAAAATTCCAGCATGTACCATTCCCAGATATCAATACACTTTATAATCCAACAAGTACCACTCCCAGATATCAATACTCGTAAAAATCCAACATGATCCAATCCCAGATATCAATACTCTTTATAATCCAACATGTACCATTCCCAGATATCAATACTCTTTATAATCCAACATGTTCCATTCCCAGATGTCAATACACTTTATAATCCAACATGTACCATTCCCAGATATCTATACACTTTATAATCCAACATGTACCATTCCCAGATATCAATACTCTTTATAATCCAACATGTTCCATTCCCAGATGTCAATACACTTTAAGTTCCAACATGTACCATTCCCAGATATCTATACACTTTATAATCCAACATGTTCCATTCCCAGATATCAATACTCTTTATAATCCAACATTTACCACTACCAGATACCAATACTCTTTAAGTTCCAACATGTTCCATTCCGAGATATCAATACTCGATATAATCCAACATGTTCCATTCACAGACATCAATACTCTTAAAAATCCAACATGTTCCATTCCCAGATATCAATACTCTTAAAAATCCAACATGATCCATTACCAGATATCAATATTCTTAAAAATCCAACGTGATCTATTCCCAGATATCAATACACTTTATAATCCAACATATTCCATTCCCAGATACCAATACTCTTAAAGCTCCAACATGCTCCATTCCGAGATATCAATACTCTTTATAATCCAACATGTTCCATTCCCAGATACCAACACTCTTAAAGTTCCAACATGTTCCATTCCCAGTTATCAATACTCTTCATAATCCAACCTGTTCCATTCCCAGACATCAATACTCCTTATAATCCAACATGTACCATTCCCAGACATCAATACTCTTAAAAATTCTACATGCTCCATTCCCAGATATCAATACTCTTTATAATCCAACATGGTCCATTCCCAGATATCAATACTCTTTATAATCCAACATGTACCACTCCCAGATATCAATACTCGTAAAAATCCAACATGATCCAATCCCAGATGTCAATACTCTTTTTAATCCAACATGATCCATTCCCAGATATCAATACTCTTTATAATCCAACATGAACCATTCCCAGATATCAATACTCTTTATAATCGAACGTGTTCATTTCCCAGATATCAATACTCTAAAAATTCCAGCATGTACCATTCCCAGATATCAATACTCTTTATAATCCAACATGTTCCATTCCCAGATATCAATACACTTTATAATCCAACATGTACCATTCCCAGATATCTATACACTTTATAATCCAACATGTTGCATTCCCAGATATCAATACTCTAAAAAATCCAACATGTTCCATTCCCAGATATCAATACACTTTATAGTCCAACATTTACCACTCCCAGATACCAATACTCCACAAGTTCCAAAATGTTCCATTCCGAGATATCAATACTCTATATAATCCAACATGTTCCATTCCCAGACATCAATACTCTTAAAAATCCAACATGTTCCATTCCCAGATCTCAATACTCTTAAAAATCCAACATGATCCGTTCCAAGATATCAATACTCTTAGCATTCCAACATGTTCCATTCCCAGATATCAATACTCTTTATAATCCAACATGTTCCATTCCGAGATATCAATACTCTTTATAATCCAACATGTTCCATTCCCAGATATCAATACTCATTATAATCCAACATGTTTCATTCTGAGATATCAATACTCTATATAATCCAGCATGCTCCATTCCCAGATATCAATACTCTTAAATATTCTACATGCTCCATTCCCAGATATCAATACTCTTTATAATCCAACATGATCCATTCCCAGATATCAATACTCTTTATAATCCAACATGTACCATTCCCAGATATCAATACTCTTAAAAATCCAACATGAACCATTCCTAGATATCAATACTCTTTATAATCCAACGTGTTCCGTTCCCAGATATCAATACTCTAAAAATTCCAGCATATACCATTCCCAGATATCAATACTCTTTATAATCCAACATGTTCCATTCCCAGATATCAATACACTTTATAATCCAACATGTACCATTTCCAGATATCTATACACTTTATAATCCAACATGTTGCATTCCCAGATATCAATAGTCTTTATAATCCAACATGATCCATTCCCAGATATCAATACTCTTTATAATCCAACATGTACCATTCCCAGATATCAATACACTTAAAAATCCAACATGAACCATTCCCAGATATCAACACTCTTTATAATCCAACATGTTCCGTTCCCAGATATCAATACTCTAAAAATTCCAGCATATACCATTCCCAGATATCAATACTCTTTATAATCCAACATGTTCCATTCCCAGATATCAATACACTTTATAATCCAACATGTACCATTCCCAGATATCTATACACTTTATAATCCAACATGTTGCATTCCCAGATATCAATAGTCTTTATAATCCAACATGATCCATTCCCAGATATCAATACTCTTTATAATCCAACATGTACCATTCCCAGATATCAATACACTTAAAAATCCAACATGAACCATTCCCAGATATCAACACTCTTTATAATCCAACATGTTCCATTCCCAGATATCAATACTCTAAAAATTCCAGCATGTACCATTCCCAGATATCAATACACTTTATAATCCAACATGATCCATTCCCAGATATCAATGCACTTTACATTCCAACATGTACCATTCCCAGATATCAATACTCTAAAAAATCCAACATGTTCCATTCCCAGATATCAATACTCTTTATAATCCAACATTGACCACTCCCAGATACCAATACTGTTAAAGTTCCAACATGTTCCATTCCGAGATATCAATACTCGATATAATCCAACATGTTCCATTCCCAGACATCAATACTCTTAAAAATCCAACATGTTCCATTCCCAGATATCAATACTCTTAAAAATCCAACATGATCCATTCCTAGATATCAATACTCTTAGCATTCCAACATGTTCCATTCCCAGATATCAATACTCTTTATAATCCAACATGTTCCATTCCGAGATATCAATACTCTTTATAATCCAACATGTTCCATTCCCAGATATCAATACTCATTATAATCCAACATGTTTCATTCTGAGATATCAATACTCTATATAATCCAGCATGTTCCATTCCCAGATATCAATACTCTTTAAAATCCAACATGTTCCATTCCCAGATATCAATACTCTTTACAATCCAACATGTACCATTCCCAGATATCAATACACTTAAAAATCCAACATGAACCATTCCTAGATATCAATACACTTTATAATCCAACATGATCCATTCCCAGAAATCAATGCACTTTATAATCCAACATGTACCATTCCCAGATATCAATACTCTAAAAAATCCAACATGTTCCATTCCCAGATATCAATACTCTTTATAATCCAACATTGACCACTCCCAGATACCAATACTGTTAAAGTTCCAACATGTTCCATTCCGAGATATCAATACTCTATATAATCCAACATGTTCCATTCCCAGACATCAATACTCTTAAAAATCCAACATGTTCCATTCCCAGATATCAATACTCTTAATAATCCAACATGATCCATTCCTAGATATCAATACTCTTAGCATTCCAACATGTTCCATTCCCAGATATCAATACTCTTTATAATCCAACATGTTCCATTCCGAGATATCAATACTCTTTAAAATCCAACATGTTCCATTCCCAGATATCAATACTCTTTAAAATCCAACATGTTCCATTCCCAGATATCAATACACTTTATAATCCAACATGTACCATTCCCAGATATCTATACACTTTATAATCCAACATGTTGCATTCCCAGATATCAAGAGTCTTTATAATCCAACATGATCCATTCCCAGATATCAATACTCTTTATAATCCAACATGTTGCATTCCCAGATATCAAGAGTCTTTATAATCCAACATGATCCATTCCCAGATATCAATACTCTTTATAATCCAACATGTACCATTCCCAGATATCAATACACTTAAAAATCCAACATGAACCATTCCTAGATATCAATACACTTTATAATCCAACATGATCCATTCCCAGAAATCAATGCACTTTATAATCCAACATGTACCATTCCCAGATATCAATACTCTAAAAAATCCAACATGTTCCATTCCCAGATATCAATACTCTTTATAATCCAACATTGACCACTCCCAGATACCAATACTGTTAAAGTTCCAACATGTTCCATTCCGAGATATCAATACTCGATATAATCCAACATGTTCCATTCCCAGACATCAATACTCTTAAAAATCCAACATGTTCCATTCCCAGATATCAATACTCTTAATAATCCAACATGATCCATTCCTAGATATCAATACTCTTAGCATTCCAACATGTTCCATTCCCAGATATCAATACTCTTTATAATCCAACATGTTCCATTCCGAGATATCAATACTCTTTATAATCCAACATGTTCCATTCCCAGATATCAATACTCATTATAATCCAACATGTTTCATTCTGAGATATCAATACTCTATATAATCCAGCATGTTCCATTCCCAGATATCAATACTCTTTAAAATCCAACATGTTCCATTCCCAGATATCAATACTCTTTATAATCCAACATGTACCATTCCCAGATATCAATACTCTTTACAATCCAACATGTTCCATTCCCAGATATTTATACTCTTTATAATACAACATGTTCCATTCCCAGATATCAATACTCTTTATATTCCAACATGTTCCATTCCCAGATACCAATACTCTTAAACCTCCAACATGTACCATTCCCAGATATCAATACTCTTTATAATCCAACATGATCCATTCCCAGATATCAATGCACTTTATAATCCAACACGTTCCATTCCCAGATACCAATACTCTTAAAACTCCAACATGTACCATTCCCAGATATCAATACTCTTTATAATCCAATATGTTCCATTCCCAGATATCAATACTCTTTATATTCCAACATGTTCCATTCCCAGTTACCAAAACTCTTAAAACTCCAACATGTTCCATTCCCAGATATTTATACTCTTTATAATACAACATGTTCCATTCCCAGATATCAATACTCTTTATATTCCAACATGTTCCATTCCCAGATATCAATACTCTTTATAATCCAATATGTTCCATTCCCAGATATGAATACTCTTTATATTCCAACATGTTCCATTCCCAGATACCAATACTCTTAAAACTCCAACATGTTCCATTCCCAGATATTTATACTCTTTATAATACAACATGTTCCATTCCCAGATATCAATACTCTTTATATTCCAACATGTTCCATTCCCAGATACCAATACTCTTAAAACTCCAACATGTTCCATTCCCAGATACCAATACTCTTTATAATCCAACATGTTCCATTCCCAGATATCAATACTCATAAAAATCCATCATGTTCCATTCCCAGATATCAAAACTCTTTATAATCCAATATGTTCCATTCCCAGATATCAATACTCTAAAAATTCCAGCATGTACCATTCCCAGATATCAATACACTTTATAATCCAACATGATCCATTCCCAGATATCAATGCACTTTATAATCCAACATGCACCATTCCCAGATATCAATACTCTAAAAAACCCAACATGTTCCATTCCCAGATATCAATACTCTTTATAATCCAACATTGACCACTCCCAGATACCAATACTGTTAAAGTTCCAACATGTTCTATTCCGAGATATCAATACTCTATATAATCCAACATGTACCATTCCCAAACATCAATACTCTTAAAAATCCAACATGTTCCATTCCCAGATATCAATACTCTTAATAATCCAACATGATCCATTCCTAGATATCAATACTCTTAGCATTCCAACATGTTCCATTCCCAGATATCAATACTCTTTATAATCCAACATGTTCCATTCCGAGATATCAATACTCTTTATAATCCAACATGTTCCATTCCCAGATATCAATACTCATTATAATCCAACATGTTTCATTCTGAGATATCAATACTCTACATAATCCAGCATGTTCCATTCCCAGATATCAATACTCTTTAAAATCCAACATGTTCCATTCCCAGATATCAATACTCTTTATAATCCAACATGTACCATTCCCAGATATCAATACTCTTTACAATCCAACATGTTCCATTCCCAGATATTTATACTCTTTATAATACAACATGTTCCATTCCCAGATATCAATACTCATTATAATCTAACATGTTTCATTCTGAGATATCAATACTCTATATAATCCAGCATGTTCCATTCCCAGATATCAATACTCTTTAAAATCCAACATGTTCCATTCCCAGATATCAATACTCTTTATAATCCAACATGTACCATTCCCAGATATCAATACTCTTTACAATCCAACATGTTCCATTCCCAGATATTTATACTCTTTATAATACAACATGTTCCATTCCCAGATATCAATACTCTTTATATTCCAACATGTTCCATTCCCAGATACCAATACTCTTAAACCTCCAACATGTACCATTCCCAGATATCAATACTCTTTATAATCCAACATGATCCATTCCCAGATATCAATGCACTTTATAATCCAACACGTTCCATTCCCAGATACCAATACTCTTAAAACTCCAACATGTTCCATTCCCAGATATCAATACTCTTTATAATACAATATGTTCCATTCCCAGATATCAATACTCTTTATATTCCAACACGTTCCATTCCCAGATACCAAAACTCTTAAAACTCCAACATGTTACATTCCCAGATATTTATACTCTTTATAATACAACATGTTCCATTCCCAGATATCAATACTCTTTATATTTCAACATGTTCCATTCCCAGATATCAGTACTCTTTATATTCCAACATGTTCCATTCCCAGATACCAATACTCTTAAAACTCCAACATGTTCCATTCCCAGATATTTATACTCTTTATAATACAACATGTTCCATTCCCAGATATCAATACTCTTTATATTCCAACATGTTCCATTCCCAGATATCAATACTCTTAAAACTCCAACATGTACCATTCCCAGATACCAATACTCTTTATAATCCAACATGTTCCATTCCCAGATCTCAATACTCTTAAAAATCCATCATGTTCCATTCCCAGATATCAATACTCTTTATAATCCAATATGTTCCATTCCCAGATATCAATACTCTAAAAATTCCAGCATGTACCATTCCCAGACATCAATACTCTTAAAAATCCAACATGTTCCATTCCCAGATATCAATACTCTTAATAATCCAACATGATCCATTCCTAGATATCAATACTCTTAGCATTCCAACATGTTCCATTCCCAGATATCAATACTCTTTATAATCCAACATGTTCCATTCCGTGATATCAATACTCTTTATAATCCAACATGTTCCATTCCCAGATATCAATACTCATTATAATCCAACATGTTTCATTCTGAGATATCAATACTCTACATAATCCAGCATGTTCCATTCCCAGATATCAATACTCTTTAAAATCCAACATGTTCCATTCCCAGATATCAATACTCTTTATAATCCAACATGTACCATTCCCAGATATCAATACTCTTTACAATCCAACATGTTCCATTCCCAGATATTTATACTCTTTATAATACAACATGTTCCATTCCCAGATATCAATACTCATTATAATCCAACATGTTTCATTCTGAGATATCAATACTCTATATAATCCAGCATGTTCCATTCCCAGATATCAATACTCTTTAAAATCCAACATGTTCCATTCCCAGATATCAATACTCTTTATAATCCAACATGTACCATTCCCAGATATCAATACTCTTTACAATCCAACATGTTCCATTCCCAGATATTTATACTCTTTATAATACAACATGTTCCATTCCCAGATATCAATACTCTTTATATTCCAACATGTTCCATTCCCAGATACCAATACTCTTAAACCTCCAACATGTACCATTCCCAGATATCAATACTCTTTATAATCCAACATGATCCATTCCCAGATATCAATGCACTTTATAATCCAACACGTTCCATTCCCAGATACCAATACTCTTAAAACTCCAACATGTACCATTCCCAGATATCAATACTCTTTATAATCCAATATGTTCCATTCCCAGATATCAATACTCTTTATATTCCAACATGTTCCATTCCCAGAAACCAAAACTCTTAAAACTCCAACATGTTCCATTCCCAGATATTTATACTCTTTATAATACAACATGTTCCATTCCCAGATATCGATACTCTTTATATTTCAACATGTTCCATTCCCAGATATCAATACTCTTTATATTCCAACATGTTCCATTCCCAGATACCAATACTCTTAAAACTCCAACATGTTCCATTCCCAGATATTTATACTCTTTATAATACAACATGTTCCATTCCCAGATATCAATACTCTTTATATTCCAACATGTTCCATTCCCAGATATCAATACTCTTAAAACTCCAACATGTACCATTCCCAGATACCAATACTCTTTATAATCCAACATGATCCATTCCCAGATATCAATGCACTTTATAATACAACATGTACCATTCCCAGATATCAATACTCTTTATAATCCAACATTGACCACTCCCAGATACCAATACTGTTAAAGTTCCAACATGTTCCATTCCGAGATATCAATACTCTATATAATCCAACATGTTCCATTCCCAGACATCAATACTCTTAAAAATCCAACATGTTCCATTCCCAGATATCAATACTCTTAATAATCCAACATGATCCATTCCTAGATATCAACACTCTTAGCATTCCAACATGTTCCATTCCCAGATATCAATACTCTTTATAATCCAACATGTTCCATTCCGAGATATCAATACTCATTATAATCCAACATGTTCCATTCCCAGATATCAATACTCATTATAATCCAACATGTTTCATTCTGAGATATCAATACTCTACATAATCCAGCATGTTCCATTCCCAGATATCAATACTCTTTAAAATCCAACATGTTCCATTCCCAGATATCAATACTCTTTATAATCCAACATGTACCATTCCCAGATATCAATACTCTTTACAATCCAACATGTTCCATTCCCAGATATTTATACTCTTTATAATACAACATGTTCCATTCCCAGATATCAATACTCATTATAATCCAACATGTTTCATTCTGAGATATCAATACTCTATATAATCCAGCATGTTCCATTCCCAGATATCAATACTCTTTAAAATCCAACATGTTCCATTCCCAGATATCAATACTCTTTATAATCCAACATGTACCATTCCCAGATATCAATACTCTTTACAATCCAACATGTTCCATTCCCAGATATTTATACTCTTTATAATACAACATGTTCCATTCCCAGATATCAATACTCTTTATATTCCAACATGTTCCATTCCCAGATACCAATACTCTTAAACCTCCAACATGTACCATTCCCAGATATCAATACTCTTTATAATCCAACATGATCCATTCCCAGATATCAATGCACTTTATAATCCAACACGTTCCATTCCCAGATACCAATACTCTTAAAACTCCAACATGTACCATTCCCAGATATCAATACTCTTTATAATACAATATGTTCCATTCCCAGATATCAATACTCTTTATATTCCAACATGTTCCATTCCCAGATACCAATACTCTTAAAACTCCAACATGTTCCATTCCCAGATATTTATACTCTTTATAATACAACATGTTCCATTCCCAGATATCAATACTCTTTATATTTCAACATGTTCCATTCCCAGATATCAATACTCTTTATATTCCAACATGTTCCATTCCCAGATACCAATACTCTTAAAACTCCAACATGTTCCATTCCCAGATATTTATACTCTTTATAATACAACATGTTCCATTCCCAGATATCAATACTCTTTATATTCCAACATGTTCCATTCCCAGATATCAATACTCTTAAAACTCCAACATGTACCATTCCCAGATACCAATACTCTTTATAATCCAACATGATCCATTCCCAGATATCAATGCACTTTATAATACAACATGTACCATTCCCAGATATCAATACTCTTTATAATCCAACATTGACCACTCCCAGATACCAATACTGTTAAAGTTCCAACATGTTCCATTCCGAGATATCAATACTCTATATAATCCAACATGTTCCATTCCCAGACATCAATACTCTTAAAAATCCAACATGTTCCATTCCCAGATATCAATACTCTTAATAATCCAACATGATCCATTCCTAGATATCAATACTCTTAGCATTCCAACATGTTCCATTCCCAGATATCAATACTCTTTATAATCCAACATGTTCCATTCCGAGATATCAATACTCTTTATAATCCAACATGTTCCATTCCCAGATATCAATACTCATTATAATCCAACATGTTTCATTCTGAGATATCAATACTCTACATAATCCAGCATGTTCCATTCCCAGATATCAATACTCTTTAAAATCCAACATGTTCCATTCCCAGATATCAATACTCTTTATAATCCAACATGTACCATTCCCAGATATCAATACTCTTTACAATCCAACATGTTCCATTCCCAGATATTTATACTCTTTATAATACAACATGTTCCATTCCCAGATATCAATACTCATTATAATCCAACATGTTTCATTCTGAGATATCAATACTCTATATAATCCAGCATGTTCCATTCCCAGATATCAATACTCTTTAAAATCCAACATGTTCCATTCCCAGATATCAATACTCTTTATAATCCAACATGTACCATTCCCAGATATCAATACTCTTTACAATCCAACATGTTCCATTCCCAGATATTTATACTCTTTATAATACAACATGTTCCATTCCCAGATATCAATACTCTTTATATTCCAACATGTTCCATTCCCAGATACCAATACTCTTAAACCTCCAACATGTACCATTCCCAGATATCAATACTCTTTATAATCCAACATGATCCATTCCCAGATATCAATGCACTTTATAATCCAACACGTTCCATTCCCAGATACCAATACTCTTAAAACTCCAACATGTACCATTCCCAGATATCAATACTCTTTATAATACAATATGTTCCATTCCCAGATATCAATACTCTTTATATTCCAACATGTTCCATTCCCAGATACCAATACTCTTAAAACTCCAACATGTTCCATTCCCAGATATTTATACTCTTTATAATACAACATGTTCCATTCCCAGATATCAATACTCTTTATATTCCAACATGTTCCATTCCCAGATATCAATACTCTTTCTAATCCAATATGTTCCATTCCCAGATATCAATACTCTTTATATTCCAACATGTTCCATTCCCAGATACCAATACTCTTAAAACTCCAACATGTTCCATTCCCAGATATTTATACTCTTTATAATACAACATGTTCCATTCCCAGATATCAATACTCTTTATATTCCAACATGTTCCATTCCCAGATATCAATACTCTTAAAACTCCAACATGTACCATTCCCAGATACCAATACTCTTTATAATCCAACATGTTCCATTCCCAGATATCAATACTCTTAAAAATCCATCATGTTCCATTCCCAGATATCAATACTCTTAAAAATCCATCATGTTCCATTCCCAGATATCAATACTCTTTATAATTCAACATGTTCCATTCCCAAACATCAATAATCTTAAAAATCCAATATGTTCCATTCCCAGATATCAATACTCTTAAATATCCAACATGCTCCATTCCGAGATATCAATACTCTTAAAAATCCAACATGTTCCATTCCCAGATATCAATACACTTTATAATCCAACATGTTCCATTCCCAGATATCAATACTCTTAAAAATCCAACATGTACCATTCCCAGATATCAAATACGCTTTATAATCCAACAAGTTCCATTCCCAGATATTAATACTCTTAAAAAAACCAACATGTACCATTCCCAGATATCAATACTCTTTATAATCAAACATGATCCATTCCCAGGTATCAATACTCTTAAACATCCAACACGTTCCATTCCCAGATATCACTACTTTTAAAATTCCAACATGTCCCACTCACAGAAACCAATACTCATAACGTTCCAACATGTTCCATTCCGAGATATCAATACTTTTTATAATCCAGCATGTCCCATTCCCAGATACCAATACTCTTTATAATCCAACATGTTCCATTCCCAGATTTCAATACTCTTTATAGTCCAACATGTTCCATTCCCAGATATCAATACTCTTAAAAATCCGACATGTTTCATTCCCAAATATCAATACTCTTAGAAATCCAAAATGTTCCATTCCCAGATATCAATTCTCTTTATAATCCAACATGTACCATTCCCAGATATCAATACTCTTTATAATCCAACATGATCCATTCCCAGATATCAATGCACTTTATAATCCAACACGTTCCATTCCCAGATACCAATACTCTTAAAACTCCAACATGTACCATTCCCAGATATCAATACTCTTTATAATCCAATATGTTCCATTCCCAGATATCAATACTCTTTATATTCCAACATGTTCCATTCCCAGTTACCAAAACTCTTAAAACTCCAACATGTTCCATTCCCAGATATTTATACTCTTTATAATACAACATGTTCCATTCCCAGATATCAATACTCTTTATATTCCAACATGTTCCATTCCCAGATATCAATACTCTTTATAATCCAATATGTTCCATTCCCAGATATGAATACTCTTTATATTCCAACATGTTCCATTCCCAGATACCAATACTCTTAAAACTCCAACATGTTCCATTCCCAGATATTTATACTCTTTATAATACAACATGTTCCATTCCCAGATATCAATACTCTTTATATTCCAACATGTTCCATTCCCAGATACCAATACTCTTAAAACTCCAACATGTTCCATTCCCAGATACCAATACTCTTTATAATCCAACATGTTCCATTCCCAGATATCAATACTCATAAAAATCCATCATGTTCCATTCCCAGATATCAAAACTCTTTATAATCCAATATGTTCCATTCCCAGATATCAATACTCTAAAAATTCCAGCATGTACCATTCCCAGATATCAATACACTTTATAATCCAACATGATCCATTCCCAGATATCAATGCACTTTATAATCCAACATGCACCATTCCCAGATATCAATACTCTAAAAAACCCAACATGTTCCATTCCCAGATATCAATACTCTTTATAATCCAACATTGACCACTCCCAGATACCAATACTGTTAAAGTTCCAACATGTTCTATTCCGAGATATCAATACTCTATATAATCCAACATGTACCATTCCCAGACATCAATACTCTTAAAAATCCAACATGTTCCATTCCCAGATATCAATACTCTTAATAATCCAACATGATCCATTCCTAGATATCAATACTCTTAGCATTCCAACATGTTCCATTCCCAGATATCAATACTCTTTATAATCCAACATGTTCCATTCCGAGATATCAATACTCTTTATAATCCAACATGTTCCATTCCCAGATATCAATACTCATTATAATCCAACATGTTTCATTCTGAGATATCAATACTCTACATAATCCAGCATGTTCCATTCCCAGATATCAATACTCTTTAAAATCCAACATGTTCCATTCCCAGATATCAATACTCTTTATAATCCAACATGTACCATTCCCAGATATCAATACTCTTTACAATCCAACATGTTCCATTCCCAGATATTTATACTCTTTATAATACAACATGTTCCATTCCCAGATATCAATACTCATTATAATCTAACATGTTTCATTCTGAGATATCAATACTCTATATAATCCAGCATGTTCCATTCCCAGATATCAATACTCTTTAAAATCCAACATGTTCCATTCCCAGATATCAATACTCTTTATAATCCAACATGTACCATTCCCAGATATCAATACTCTTTACAATCCAACATGTTCCATTCCCAGATATTTATACTCTTTATAATACAACATGTTCCATTCCCAGATATCAATACTCTTTATATTCCAACATGTTCCATTCCCAGATACCAATACTCTTAAACCTCCAACATGTACCATTCCCAGATATCAATACTCTTTATAATCCAACATGATCCATTCCCAGATATCAATGCACTTTATAATCCAACACGTTCCATTCCCAGATACCAATACTCTTAAAACTCCAACATGTTCCATTCCCAGATATCAATACTCTTTATAATACAATATGTTCCATTCCCAGATATCAATACTCTTTATATTCCAACACGTTCCATTCCCAGATACCAAAACTCTTAAAACTCCAACATGTTCCATTCCCAGATATTTATACTCTTTATAATACAACATGTTCCATTCCCAGATATCAATACTCTTTATATTTCAACATGTTCCATTCCCAGATATCAGTACTCTTTATATTCCAACATGTTCCATTCCCAGATACCAATACTCTTAAAACTCCAACATGTTCCATTCCCAGATATTTATACTCTTTATAATACAACATGTTCCATTCCCAGATATCAATACTCTTTATATTCCAACATGTTCCATTCCCAGATATCAATACTCTTAAAACTCCAACATGTACCATTCCCAGATACCAATACTCTTTATAATCCAACATGTTCCATTCCCAGATCTCAATACTCTTAAAAATCCATCATGTTCCATTCCCAGATATCAATACTCTTTATAATCCAATATGTTCCATTCCCAGATATCAATACTCTAAAAATTCCAGCATGTACCATTCCCAGACATCAATACTCTTAAAAATCCAACATGTTCCATTCCCAGATATCAATACTCTTAATAATCCAACATGATCCATTCCTAGATATCAATACTCTTAGCATTCCAACATGTTCCATTCCCAGATATCAATACTCTTTATAATCCAACATGTTCCATTCCGTGATATCAATACTCTTTATAATCCAACATGTTCCATTCCCAGATATCAATACTCATTATAATCCAACATGTTTCATTCTGAGATATCAATACTCTACATAATCCAGCATGTTCCATTCCCAGATATCAATACTCTTTAAAATCCAACATGTTCCATTCCCAGATATCAATACTCTTTATAATCCAACATGTACCATTCCCAGATATCAATACTCTTTACAATCCAACATGTTCCATTCCCAGATATTTATACTCTTTATAATACAACATGTTCCATTCCCAGATATCAATACTCATTATAATCCAACATGTTTCATTCTGAGATATCAATACTCTATATAATCCAGCATGTTCCATTCCCAGATATCAATACTCTTTAAAATCCAACATGTTCCATTCCCAGATATCAATACTCTTTATAATCCAACATGTACCATTCCCAGATATCAATACTCTTTACAATCCAACATGTTCCATTCCCAGATATTTATACTCTTTATAATACAACATGTTCCATTCCCAGATATCAATACTCTTTATATTCCAACATGTTCCATTCCCAGATACCAATACTCTTAAACCTCCAACATGTACCATTCCCAGATATCAATACTCTTTATAATCCAACATGATCCATTCCCAGATATCAATGCACTTTATAATCCAACACGTTCCATTCCCAGATACCAATACTCTTAAAACTCCAACATGTACCATTCCCAGATATCAATACTCTTTATAATCCAATATGTTCCATTCCCAGATATCAATACTCTTTATATTCCAACATGTTCCATTCCCAGAAACCAAAACTCTTAAAACTCCAACATGTTCCATTCCCAGATATTTATACTCTTTATAATACAACATGTTCCATTCCCAGATATCGATACTCTTTATATTTCAACATGTTCCATTCCCAGATATCAATACTCTTTATATTCCAACATGTTCCATTCCCAGATACCAATACTCTTAAAACTCCAACATGTTCCATTCCCAGATATTTATACTCTTTATAATACAACATGTTCCATTCCCAGATATCAATACTCTTTATATTCCAACATGTTCCATTCCCAGATATCAATACTCTTAAAACTCCAACATGTACCATTCCCAGATACCAATACTCTTTATAATCCAACATGATCCATTCCCAGATATCAATGCACTTTATAATACAACATGTACCATTCCCAGATATCAATACTCTTTATAATCCAACATTGACCACTCCCAGATACCAATACTGTTAAAGTTCCAACATGTTCCATTCCGAGATATCAATACTCTATATAATCCAACATGTTCCATTCCCAGACATCAATACTCTTAAAAATCCAACATGTTCCATTCCCAGATATCAATACTCTTAATAATCCAACATGATCCATTCCTAGATATCAACACTCTTAGCATTCCAACATGTTCCATTCCCAGATATCAATACTCTTTATAATCCAACATGTTCCATTCCGAGATATCAATACTCATTATAATCCAACATGTTCCATTCCCAGATATCAATACTCATTATAATCCAACATGTTTCATTCTGAGATATCAATACTCTACATAATCCAGCATGTTCCATTCCCAGATATCAATACTCTTTAAAATCCAACATGTTCCATTCCCAGATATCAATACTCTTTATAATCCAACATGTACCATTCCCAGATATCAATACTCTTTACAATCCAACATGTTCCATTCCCAGATATTTATACTCTTTATAATACAACATGTTCCATTCCCAGATATCAATACTCATTATAATCCAACATGTTTCATTCTGAGATATCAATACTCTATATAATCCAGCATGTTCCATTCCCAGATATCAATACTCTTTAAAATCCAACATGTTCCATTCCCAGATATCAATACTCTTTATAATCCAACATGTACCATTCCCAGATATCAATACTCTTTACAATCCAACATGTTCCATTCCCAGATATTTATACTCTTTATAATACAACATGTTCCATTCCCAGATATCAATACTCTTTATATTCCAACATGTTCCATTCCCAGATACCAATACTCTTAAACCTCCAACATGTACCATTCCCAGATATCAATACTCTTTATAATCCAACATGATCCATTCCCAGATATCAATGCACTTTATAATCCAACACGTTCCATTCCCAGATACCAATACTCTTAAAACTCCAACATGTACCATTCCCAGATATCAATACTCTTTATAATACAATATGTTCCATTCCCAGATATCAATACTCTTTATATTCCAACATGTTCCATTCCCAGATACCAATACTCTTAAAACTCCAACATGTTCCATTCCCAGATATTTATACTCTTTATAATACAACATGTTCCATTCCCAGATATCAATACTCTTTATATTTCAACATGTTCCATTCCCAGATATCAATACTCTTTATATTCCAACATGTTCCATTCCCAGATACCAATACTCTTAAAACTCCAACATGTTCCATTCCCAGATATTTATACTCTTTATAATACAACATGTTCCATTCCCAGATATCAATACTCTTTATATTCCAACATGTTCCATTCCCAGATATCAATACTCTTAAAACTCCAACATGTACCATTCCCAGATACCAATACTCTTTATAATCCAACATGATCCATTCCCAGATATCAATGCACTTTATAATACAACATGTACCATTCCCAGATATCAATACTCTTTATAATCCAACATTGACCACTCCCAGATACCAATACTGTTAAAGTTCCAACATGTTCCATTCCGAGATATCAATACTCTATATAATCCAACATGTTCCATTCCCAGACATCAATACTCTTAAAAATCCAACATGTTCCATTCCCAGATATCAATACTCTTAATAATCCAACATGATCCATTCCTAGATATCAATACTCTTAGCATTCCAACATGTTCCATTCCCAGATATCAATACTCTTTATAATCCAACATGTTCCATTCCGAGATATCAATACTCTTTATAATCCAACATGTTCCATTCCCAGATATCAATACTCATTATAATCCAACATGTTTCATTCTGAGATATCAATACTCTACATAATCCAGCATGTTCCATTCCCAGATATCAATACTCTTTAAAATCCAACATGTTCCATTCCCAGATATCAATACTCTTTATAATCCAACATGTACCATTCCCAGATATCAATACTCTTTACAATCCAACATGTTCCATTCCCAGATATTTATACTCTTTATAATACAACATGTTCCATTCCCAGATATCAATACTCATTATAATCCAACATGTTTCATTCTGAGATATCAATACTCTATATAATCCAGCATGTTCCATTCCCAGATATCAATACTCTTTAAAATCCAACATGTTCCATTCCCAGATATCAATACTCTTTATAATCCAACATGTACCATTCCCAGATATCAATACTCTTTACAATCCAACATGTTCCATTCCCAGATATTTATACTCTTTATAATACAACATGTTCCATTCCCAGATATCAATACTCTTTATATTCCAACATGTTCCATTCCCAGATACCAATACTCTTAAACCTCCAACATGTACCATTCCCAGATATCAATACTCTTTATAATCCAACATGATCCATTCCCAGATATCAATGCACTTTATAATCCAACACGTTCCATTCCCAGATACCAATACTCTTAAAACTCCAACATGTACCATTCCCAGATATCAATACTCTTTATAATACAATATGTTCCATTCCCAGATATCAATACTCTTTATATTCCAACATGTTCCATTCCCAGATACCAATACTCTTAAAACTCCAACATGTTCCATTCCCAGATATTTATACTCTTTATAATACAACATGTTCCATTCCCAGATATCAATACTCTTTATATTCCAACATGTTCCATTCCCAGATATCAATACTCTTTCTAATCCAATATGTTCCATTCCCAGATATCAATACTCTTTATATTCCAACATGTTCCATTCCCAGATACCAATACTCTTAAAACTCCAACATGTTCCATTCCCAGATATTTATACTCTTTATAATACAACATGTTCCATTCCCAGATATCAATACTCTTTATATTCCAACATGTTCCATTCCCAGATATCAATACTCTTAAAACTCCAACATGTACCATTCCCAGATACCAATACTCTTTATAATCCAACATGTTCCATTCCCAGATATCAATACTCTTAAAAATCCATCATGTTCCATTCCCAGATATCAATACTCTTAAAAATCCATCATGTTCCATTCCCAGATATCAATACTCTTTATAATTCAACATGTTCCATTCCCAAACATCAATAATCTTAAAAATCCAATATGTTCCATTCCCAGATATCAATACTCTTAAATATCCAACATGCTCCATTCCGAGATATCAATACTCTTAAAAATCCAACATGTTCCATTCCCAGATATCAATACACTTTATAATCCAACATGTTCCATTCCCAGATATCAATACTCTTAAAAATCCAACATGTACCATTCCCAGATATCAAATACGCTTTATAATCCAACAAGTTCCATTCCCAGATATTAATACTCTTAAAAAAACCAACATGTACCATTCCCAGATATCAATACTCTTTATAATCAAACATGATCCATTCCCAGGTATCAATACTCTTAAACATCCAACACGTTCCATTCCCAGATATCACTACTTTTAAAATTCCAACATGTCCCACTCACAGAAACCAATACTCATAAAGTTCCAACATGTTCCATTCCGAGATATCAATACTTTTTATAATCCAGCATGTCCCATTCCCAGATACCAATACTCTTTATAATCCAACATGTTCCATTCCCAGATTTCAATACTCTTTATAGTCCAACATGTTCCATTCCCAGATATCAATACTCTTAAAAATCCGACATGTTTCATTCCCAAATATCAATACTCTTAGAAATCCAAAATGTTCCATTCCCAGATATCAATTCTCTTTATAATCCAACATGTACCATTCCCAGATATCAATACTCTTTATAATCCAACATGATCCATTCCCAAAAAGCAATACTCTTAAAAATCCAACATGTTCCAATCCCAGATATTTATACTCTTTATAATACATGTTCCATTCCCAGATATCAATACTCTTTATATTCCAACATGTTCCATTCCCAGATATCAATACTCTTAAAACTCCTACATGTACCTTTCCCAGATACCAATACTCTTTATAATCCAACATGTTCCATTCCCAGATATCAATACTCTTAAAAATCCAACATGTTCCATTCCCAGATATCAATACTCTTTATAATTCAACATGTTCCATTCCCACACATCAATAATCTTAAAAATCCAATGTGTTCCATTCCCAGATATCAATACTCTTAAATATCCAACATGCTCCATTCCAAGATATCAATACTCTTTATAATCCAACATGTTCCATTCCCAGATATCAATACTCTTAAAAATCCAACATGTTCCATTCCCAGATATCAATACACATTATAATCCAACATGTTGCATTCCCAGATAACAATAGTCTTTATAATCCAACATGTACCATTCCCAGATATCAATACTCTTAAAAATCCATCATGTTCCATTCCCAGATATCAATACTCTATATAATCCAACATGTTCCATTCCCAGACATCAATACTCTTAAAAATCCAACATGTTCCATTCCCAGATATCAATACTCTTAAAAATCCAACATGATCCATTCCTAGATATCAATACTCTTAGCATTCCAACATGTTCCATTCCCAGATATCAATACTCTTTATAATCCAACATGTTCCATTCCGAGATATCAATACTCTTTATAATCCAACATGTTCCATTCCCAGATATCAATACTCATTATAATCCAACATGTTTCATTCTGAGATATCAATACTCTTTATAATCCAACATGATCCATTCCCAGATATCAATACTCTTTATAATCCAACATGTACCATTCCCAGATATAAAATACGCTTTATAATCCAACAAGTTCCATTCCCAGATATTAATACTTTTAAAAATCCAACATGTACCATTCCCAGATATCAATACTCTTTATAATCCAACATGATCCATTCCCAGGTATCAATACTCTTAAACATCCAACACGTTCCATTCCCAGATATCAATGCTCTTAAAATTCCACCATGTACCACTCACAGAAACCAATACTCATAATGTTCCAACATGTTGCATTCCGAGATATCAATACTCTTTATAATCCAGCATGTCCCATTCCCAGATACCAATACTCTTTATAATCCAACATGTTCCATTCCCAGATATCAATACTCTTTATAGTCCAACATGTTCCATTCCCAGATATCAATACTCTTAAAAATCCAACATGTTCCATTCCCAAATATCACTACTCTTAGAAATCCAACATGTTCCATTCCCAGATATCAATACTCTTTATAATCCAACATGATCCATTCCCAAAAAGCAATACTCTTAAAAATCCAACATGTTGCATTCCCAGATATCAATACTCTTTAAAATCCAACATGTGCCACTCCCAGATATAAATACTCCTAAAAATCCAACAAGTACCATTCCCAGATATCAATACTCTTGATAATCCAACATGTTCCATTCCCAGATATCAAAACTCTTAAAATTCCAACATGTTCCATTCCCAGATACATGCTCTTAAAATTACAACATGTTCCATTCCCAGATATCAATACTCTTTATAATCCAACATGTTCCATTCCCAGATATCAATACTCTTTATAGTCCAACATGTTCCATTCCCAGATATCAATACTCTTAAAAATCCAACATGTTCCATTCCCAAATATCACTACTCTTAGAAATCCAACATGTTCCATTCCCAGATATCAATACTCTTAAAAATCCATCATGTTCCATTCCCAGATATCAATACTCTTAAAAATCCATCATGTTCCATTCCCAGATATCAATACTCTTTATAATTCAACATGTTCCATTCCCAAACATCAATAATCTTAAAAATCCAATATGTTCCATTCCCAGATATCAATACTCTTAAATATCCAACATGCTCCATTCCGAGATATCAATACTCTTAAAAATCCAACATGTTCCATTCCCAGATATCAATACACTTTATAATCCAACATGTTCCATTCCCAGATATCAATACTCTTAAAAATCCAACATGTACCATTCCCAGATATCAAATACGCTTTATAATCCAACAAGTTCCATTCCCAGATATTAATACTCTTAAAAAAACCAACATGTACCATTCCCAGATATCAATACTCTTTATAATCAAACATGATCCATTCCCAGGTATCAATACTCTTAAACATCCAACACGTTCCATTCCCAGATATCACTACTTTTAAAATTCCAACATGTCCCACTCACAGAAACCAATACTCATAAAGTTCCAACATGTTCCATTCCGAGATATCAATACTTTTTATAATCCAGCATGTCCCATTCCCAGATACCAATACTCTTTATAATCCAACATGTTCCATTCCCAGATTTCAATACTCTTTATAGTCCAACATGTTCCATTCCCAGATATCAATACTCTTAAAAATCCGACATGTTTCATTCCCAAATATCAATACTCTTAGAAATCCAAAATGTTCCATTCCCAGATATCAATTCTCTTTATAATCCAACATGTACCATTCCCAGATATCAATACTCTTTATAATCCAACATGATCCATTCCCAAAAAGCAATACTCTTAAAAATCCAACATGTTCCAATCCCAGATATTTATACTCTTTATAATACATGTTCCATTCCCAGATATCAATACTCTTTATATTCCAACATGTTCCATTCCCAGATATCAATACTCTTAAAACTCCTACATGTACCTTTCCCAGATACCAATACTCTTTATAATCCAACATGTTCCATTCCCAGATATCAATACTCTTAAAAATCCAACATGTTCCATTCCCAGATATCAATACTCTTTATAATTCAACATGTTCCATTCCCACACATCAATAATCTTAAAAATCCAATGTGTTCCATTCCCAGATATCAATACTCTTAAATATCCAACATGCTCCATTCCAAGATATCAATACTCTTTATAATCCAACATGTTCCATTCCCAGATATCAATACTCTTAAAAATCCAACATGTTCCATTCCCAGATATCAATACACATTATAATCCAACATGTTGCATTCCCAGATAACAATAGTCTTTATAATCCAACATGTACCATTCCCAGATATCAATACTCTTAAAAATCCATCATGTTCCATTCCCAGATATCAATACTCTATATAATCCAACATGTTCCATTCCCAGACATCAATACTCTTAAAAATCCAACATGTTCCATTCCCAGATATCAATACTCTTAAAAATCCAACATGATCCATTCCTAGATATCAATACTCTTAGCATTCCAACATGTTCCATTCCCAGATATCAATACTCTTTATAATCCAACATGTTCCATTCCGAGATATCAATACTCTTTATAATCCAACATGTTCCATTCCCAGATATCAATACTCATTATAATCCAACATGTTTCATTCTGAGATATCAATACTCTTTATAATCCAACATGATCCATTCCCAGATATCAATACTCTTTATAATCCAACATGTACCATTCCCAGATATAAAATACGCTTTATAATCCAACAAGTTCCATTCCCAGATATTAATACTTTTAAAAATCCAACATGTACCATTCCCAGATATCAATACTCTTTATAATCCAACATGATCCATTCCCAGGTATCAATACTCTTAAACATCCAACACGTTCCATTCCCAGATATCAATGCTCTTAAAATTCCACCATGTACCACTCACATAAAACCAATACTCATAATGTTCCAACATGTTGCATTCCGAGATATCAATACTCTTTATAATCCAGCATGTCCCATTCCCAGATACCAATACTCTTTATAATCCAACATGTTCCATTCCCAGATATCAATACTCTTTATAGTCCAACATGTTCCATTCCCAGATATCAATACTCTTAAAAATCCAACATGTTCCATTCCCAAATATCACTACTCTTAGAAATCCAACATGTTCCATTCCCAGATATCAATACTCTTTATAATCCAACATGATCCATTCCCAAAAAGCAATACTCTTAAAAATCCAACATGTTGCATTCCCAGATATCAATACTCTTTAAAATCCAACATGTGCCACTCCCAGATATAAATACTCCTAAAAATCCAACAAGTACCATTCCCAGATATCAATACTCTTGATAATCCAACATGTTCCATTCCCAGATATCAAAACTCTTAAAATTCCAACATGTTCCATTCCCAGATACATGCTCTTAAAATTACAACATGTTCCATTCCCAGATATCAATACTCTTTATAATCCAACATGTTCCATTCCCAGATATCAATACTCTTTATAGTCCAACATGTTCCATTCCCAGATATCAATACTCTTAAAAATCCAACATGTTCCATTCCCAAATATCACTACTCTTAGAAATCCAACATGTTCCATTCCCAGATATCAATACTCTTTATAATCCAACATGTACCATTCCCAGATATCAATACTCTTTATAATCCAACATGATCCATTCCCAAAAAGCAATACTCTTAAAAATCCAACATGTTGCATTCCCAGATATCAATACTCTTTATAATCCAACATGTGCCACTCCCAGATATAAATACTCCTAAAAATCCAACATGTACCATTCCTAGATATCAATACTCTTGATAATCCAACATGTTCCATTCCCAGATATCAAAACTCTTAAAATTCCAACATGTTCCATTCCAGATACATGCTCTTAAAATTACAACATGTTCCATTCCCAGATATCAATACTCTTTATAATCCAACATGTTCCATTCCCAGACACCAATACTCATAAAACTCCAACATGTTCCATTCCCAGATATTTATACTCTTTATAATACATGTTCCATTCCCAGATATCAATACTCTTTATATTCCAACATGTTCCATTCCCAGATATCAATACTCTTTATATTCCAACATGTACCATTCCCAGATACCAATACTCTTTATAATCCAACATGTTCCATTCCCAGATATCAATACTCTTAAAAATCCATCATGTTCCATTCCCAGATATCAATACTCTTAAAAATCCAACATGTTCCATTCCCAGATATCAATACTCTTTATAATTCAACATGTTCCATTCCCACACATCAATAATCTTAAAAATCCAATATGTTCCATTCCCAGATATCAATACTCTTAAATATCCAACATGCTCCATTCCAAGATATCAATACTCTTTATAATCCAACATGTTCCATTCCCAGATATCAATACTCTTTATAGTCCAACATGTTCCATTCCCAGATATCAATACTCTTAAAAATCCAACATGTTCCATTCCCAAATATCACTACTCTTAGAAATCCAACATGTTCCATTCCCAGATATCAATACTCTTTATAATCCAACATGTACCATTCCCAGATATCAATACTCTTTATAATCCAACATGATCCATTCCCAAAAAGCAATACTCTTAAAAATCCAACATGTTGCATTCCCAGATATCAATACTCTTTATAATCCAACATGTGCCACTCCCAGATATAAATACTCCTAAAAATCCAACATGTACCATTCCTAGATATCAATACTCTTGATAATCCAACATGTTCCATTCCCAGATATCAAAACTCTTAAAATTCCAACATGTTCCATTCCAGATACATGCTCTTAAAATTACAACATGTTCCATTCCCAGATATCAATACTCTTTATAATCCAACATGTTCCATTCCCAGACACCAATACTCATAAAACTCCAACATGTTCCATTCCCAGATATTTATACTCTTTATAATACATGTTCCATTCCCAGATATCAATACTCTTTATATTCCAACATGTTCCATTCCCAGATATCAATACTCTTAAAACTCCAACATGTACCATTCCCAGATACCAATACTCTTTATAATCCAACATGTTCCATTCCCAGATATCAATACTCTTAAAAATCCATCATGTTCCATTCCCAGATATCAATACTCTTAAAAATCCAACATGTTCCATTCCCAGATATCAATACTCTTTATAATTCAACATGTTCCATTCCCACACATCAATAATCTTAAAAATCCAATATGTTCCATTCCCAGATATCAATACTCTTAAATATCCAACATGCTCCATTCCAAGATATCAATACTCTTTATAATCCAACATGTTCCATTCCCAGATATCAATACTCTTAAAAATCCAACATGTTCCATTCCCAGATATCAATACTCTTTATAATCCAACATGATCCATTCCCAGATATCAATACTCTTTATAATCCAACATGTACCATTCCCAGATATCAAATACGCTTTATAATCCAACAAGTTCCATTCCCAGATATTAATACTTTTAAAAATCCAACATGTACCATTCCCAGATATCAATCCTCTTTATAATCCAACATGATCCATTCCCAGGTATCAATACTCTTAAACATCCAACACGTTCCATTCCCAGATATCAATGCTCTTAAAATTCCAACATGTACCACTCACAGAAACCAATACTCATAAAGTTCCAACATGTTGCATTCCGAGATATCAATACTCTTTATAATCCAGCATGTCCCATTCCCAGATACCAATACTCTTTATAATCCAACATGTTCCATTCCCAGATATCAATACTCTTTATAGTCCAACATGTTCCAATCCCAGATATCAATACTCTTAAAAATCCAACATGTTCCATTCCCAAATATCACGACACTTAGAAATCCAACATGTTCCATTCCCAGATATCAATACTCTTTATAATCCAACATGTACCATTCCCAGATATCAATACTCTTTATAATCCAACATGATCCATTCCCAAAAAGCAATACTCTTAAAAATCCAACATGTTGCATTCCCAGATATCAATACTCTTTAAAATCCAACATGTGCCACTCCCAGATATAAATACTCCTAAAAATCCAACAAGTACCATTCCCAGATATCAATACTCTTGATAATCCAACATGTTCCATTCCCAGATATCAAAACTCTTAAAATTCCAACATGTTCCATTCCCAGATACATGCTCTTAAAATTACAACATGTTCCATTCCCAGATATCAATACTCTTTATAATCCAACATGTACCATTCCCAGTTATCAATACACATTATAATCCAACATATTGCATTCCCAGATATCAATACTCTTTATAATCCAACATGTTCCATTCCCAGATATCAATACTCTTAAAAATCCAACATGATCCATTCCCAGATATCAATACTCTTGATATTCCAACATGTAACACTGCCAGATACCAATACTCTTAAATTTCCAACATGTTCCATTCCCAGTTATCAATACTCTTTATAATCCAACCTGTACCATTCCCAGATATCAATACTCTTTATAATCCAACATGGTGCATTCACAGATATCAATACTCTTTATAATCCAACATGTTCCATTCCCAGATACCAATACTCTTTATAATCCAACATGTTCCATTCCCAGATATCAATACTCTTTATAATCCAACCTGTTCCATTCCCAGATATCAATACTCTTTATACTCCAACATGTACCATTCCCAGATATCAAAACTCTTTATAATCCAACATGTTCCATTCCCAGATATCAATACACTTAAAATTCCAACATGTTCCATTCCCAGATACGTACTCTTAAAATTCCAACATGTTCCATTCCCAGATACCAATACTCTTAAAAATCCAACATGTTCCATTCCCAGATATCAATACTCTTTATAATCCAACATGTACCATTCCCAGATATCAATACACTTTATAATCCAACATGTTGCATTCCCAGATATCAATAGTCTTTATAATCCAACATGTTCCATTCCCAGACATCAATACTCTTAAAAATCCAATATGTTCCATTCCCAAATATCAATACTCTTAGAAATCCAACATGTTCCAGTCCCAGATATCAATAGTCTTTATAATCCAACATGTTCCATTCCCAGACATCAATACTCTTTATAATCCAACATGTACCATTCCCAGATATCCATACATTTTATAATCCAACATGTTGCATTCCCAGATATCAATTGTCTTTCTAATCCAACATGTTACTTTCCCAGATATCAATACTCTTAAAAATCCAACGTGATCTATTCCCAGTTATCAATACACTTTATAATCCAACATATTCCACACCCAGATCCCAATACTCTTAAAGCTCCAACATGCTCCATTCCGAGATATCAATACTCTTTATAATCCAACATGTTCCATTCCCAGATATCAATACTCTTTATATTCCAACATGTTCCATTCCCAGATACCAATACTCTTAAAGATCCAACATGTTCCATTCCCAGATATCAATACTCTTCATAATCCAACCTGTTCCATTCCCAGACATCAATACTCTTTATAATCCAACATGTACCATTCCCAGATATCAATACTCTTAAAAATCCAACATGCTCCATTCCCAGATATCAATACTTTTTATACTCCAACCTGGTCCATTCCCAGATATCAATACTCTTTATAATCCAACATGTACCATTCCCAGATATCAATACTCATAAAAATCCAACATGATCCAATCCCAGATATCAATACTCTTTATAATCCAACATGATCCATTCCCAGATATCAATACACTTTATAATCCAACATGGTCCATTCCCAGATATCAATACTCTTTATAATCCAACATGTACCATTCCCAGATATCAATACTCTTAAAAATCCAACATGTTCCATTCCCAGATATCAATACTCTTTATAATCCAACATGATCCATTCCCAGATATCAATACTCTTAAACATCCAACACGTTCCATTCCCAGATATCAATACTCTTAAACTTCCAACATGTACCACTCACAGAAACCAATTCTCATAAAGTTCCAACATGTTCCATTCCGAGATATCAATACTCTTTATAATCCAGCATGTCCCAATCCCAGATACCAATACTCTTTATAATCCAACATGTTCCATTCCCAGATATCAATACTCTTTATATTCCAACATGTTCCATTCCCAGAGATCAATACTCTTAAAAATCCAACATGTTCCATTCCCAAATATCAATACTCTTAGAAATCCAACATGTACCATTCCCAGATATCAATACTCTTTATAATCCAACATGATCCATTCCCAAAAAGCAATACTCTTAAAAATCCAACATGTTGCATTCCCAGATCTCAATACTCTTTATAATCCAACATGTGCCACTTCCAGATATAAATACTCCTAAAAATCCAACATGTACCATTCCTAGATATCAATACTCTTGATAATCCAACATGTTCCATTCCCAGATACATGCTCTTAAAATTACAACATGTTCCATTCCCAGATATCAATACTCTTTATAATCCAACATGTTCCATTCCCAGATACCAATACTCATAAAACTCCAACATGTTCCATTCCCAGATATTTATACTCTTTATAACACAACATGTACCATTCCCAGATACCAATACTCTTTATAATCCAACATGTTCCATTCCCAGATATCAATACTCTTAAAAATCCATCATGTTCCATTCCCAGATATCAATACTCTTAAAAATCCAACATGTTCCATTCCCAGATATAAATACTCTTTATAATTCAACATGTTCCAGTCCCACACATCAATAATCTTAAAAATCCAATATATTCCATTTCCAGATATCAATACTCTTAAATGTCCAACATGCTCCATTCCAAGATATCAATACTCTTTATAATCCAACATGTTCCATTCCCAGATATCAATACTCTTAAAAATCCAACATGTTCCATTCCCAGATATCAATACTCTTTATAATCCAACATGATCCATTCCCAGATATCAATACTCTTAAAAATCCAACATGTATCTTTCCCAGATATCAAATACGCTTTGTAATCCAACAAGTTCCATTCCCAGATATCAATACTCTTAAAAATCCAACATGTACCATTCCCAGATATCAATACTCTTTATAATCCAACATGATCCATTCCCAGGTATCAATACTCTTAAAATTCCAACATGTTCCATTCCCAGATATTTATACTCTTTATAATACAACATGTACCATTCCCAGATACCAATACTCTTTATAATCCAACATGTTCCATTCCCAGATATCAATACTCTTAAAAATCCAACATGTTTCATTCCCAGATATCAATACTCTTAAAAATCCAACATGTTCCATTCCCAGATATAAATACTCTTTATAATTCAACATGTTCCAGTCCCACACATCAATAATCTTAAAAATCCAATATATTCCATTTCCAGATATCAATACTCTTAAATATCCAACATGCTCCATTCCAAGATATCAATACTCTTTATAATCCAACATGTTCCATTCCCAGATATCAATACTCTTAAAAATCCAACATGTTGCATTCCCAGATATCATTACTCTTTATAATCCAACATGCTCCATTCCCAGATATCAATACTCTTAAAAATCCAACATGTACCATTCCCAGATATCAAATACACTTTATAATCCAACAAGTTCCATTCCCAGATATCAATACTCTTAAAAATCCAACATGTACCATTCCCAGATATCAATACTCTTTATAATCCAACATGATCCATTCCCAGGTATCAATACTCTTAAAAATCCAACATGTACCATTCCCAGATACCAATACTCTTTATAATCCAACATGTTCCATTCCCAGATATCAATACTCTTAAAAATCCATCATGTTCCATTCCCAGATATCAATACTCTTAAAAATCCAACATGTTCCATTCCCAGATATAAATACTCTTTATAATTCAACATGTTCCAGTCCCACACATCAATAATCTTAAAAATCCAATATATTCCATTTCCAGATATCAATACTCTTAAATATCCAACATGCTCCATTCCAAGATATCAATACTCTTTATAATCCAACATGTTCCATTCCCAGATATCAATACTCTTAAAAATCCAACATGTTCCATTCCCAGATATCAATACTCTTTTTAATCCAACATGATCCATTCCCAGATATCAATACTCTTAAAAATCCAACATGTACCATTCCCAGATATCAAATACGCTTTGTAATCCAACAAGTTACATTCCCAGATATCAATACTCTTAAAAATCCAACATGTACCATTCCCAGATATCAATACTCTTTATAATCCAACATGATCCATTCCCAGGTATCAATACTCTTAAAATTCCAACATGTTCCATTCCCAGATATTTATACTCTTTATAATACAACATGTACCATTCCCAGATACCAATACTCTTTATAATCCAACATGTTCCATTCCCAGATATCAATACTCTTAAAAATCCATCATGTTCCATTCCCAGATATCAATACTCTTAAAAATCCAACATGTTCCATTCCCAGATATAAATACTCTTTATAATTCAACATGTTCCAGTCCCACACATCAATAATCTTAAAAATCCAATATATTCCATTTCCAGATATCAATAGTCTTAAATATCCAACATGCTCCATTCCAAGATATCAATACTCTTTATAATCCAACATGTTCCATTCCCAGATATCAATACTCTTAAAAATCCAACATGTTCCATTCCCAGATATCATTACTCTTTATAATCCAACATGCTCCATTCCCAGATATCAATACTCTTAAAAATCCAACATGTACCATTCCCAGATATCAAATACGCTTTATAATCCAACAAGTTCCATTCCCAGATATCAATACTCTTAAAAATCCAACATGTACCATTCCCAGATATCAATACTCTTTATAATCCAACATGATCCATTCCCAGGTATCAATACTCTTAAAATTCCAACATGTACCACTCACAGAAACCAATACTCATAAAGTTCCAACATGTTCCATTCCGAGATATCAATACTCTTTATAATCCAGCATGTCCCATTCCCAGATACCAATACTCATTATAATCCAACATGTTCCATTCCCAGATATCAATACTCTTTATAGTCCAACATGTTCCATTCCCAGATATCAATACTCTTAAAAATCCAACATGTTCCATTCCCAAATATCAATACTCTTAGAAATCCAACATGTTCCATTCCCAGATATCAATACTCTTTATAATCCAACATGTACCATTCCCAGATATCAATACTCGTTATAATCCAACATGATCCATTCCCAAAAAGCAATACTCTTAAAACTCCAACATGTTGCATTCCCAGATATCAATACTCTTTAAAATCAAACATGTGCCACTCCCAGATATAAATACTCCTAAACATCCAACAAGTACCATTCCCAGATATCAATACTCTTGATAATCCAACATGTTCCATTCCCAGATATCAATACACATTATAATCCAACATATTGCATTCCCAGATATCAATAGTCTTTATAATCCAACATGTTCCATTCCCAGATATCAATACTCTTTAAAATCCAACATGTTCCATTCCCAGATATCAATACACTTAAAATTCCAACATGTTCCATTCCCAGATACGTACTCTTAAAATTCCAACATGTTCCATTCCCACTTATCAATACTCTTTATAATCCAACCTGTTCCATTCCCAGATATCAATACTCTTTATAATCCAAGATGTACCATTCCCAGATATCAAAACTCTTTATAATCCAACATGTTCCATTCCCAGATATCAATACACTTAAAATTCCAACATGTTCCATTCCCAGATACGTACTCTTAAAATTCCAACATGTACCACTCCCTGATACCAATACTCTTAAAGTTCCAACATGTTCCATTCCCAGATACCAATACTCGTAAAGTTCCAACATGTTCCATTCCCAGTTATCAATACTCTTTATATTCCAACCTGTTCCATTCCCAGATATCAATACTTTTTAAGTTCCAACATGTTCCATTCCGAGATATCAATACTCTTAATAATCCAACATGTTCCATTCCCAGATATCAATACTCTTTATAATCCAACATGTTCCATTCCCAGATATCAATCCTCTTTATAATCCTACATGTTCCATTCCCAGATATCAATACTCTCTATAATACAACATGTTCCATTCCCAGATATCAATACTCTTAATATTTCAACATGTACCACTCCCTGATACCAATACTCTTAAAGTTCCAACATGTTCCATTCCCAGATACCAATACTCGTAAAGTTCCAACATGTTCCATTCCCAGTTATCAATACTCTTTATATTCCAACCTGTTCCATTCCCAGATATCAATACTTTTTAAGTTCCAACATGTTCCATTCCGAGATATCAATACTCTTAATAATCCAACCTGTTCCATTCCCAGATATCAATACTTTTTAAGTTCCAACATGTTCCATTCCGAGATATCAATACTCTTAATAATCCAACATGTTCCATTCCCAGATATCAATACTCTTTATAATCCAACATGTTCCATTCCCAGATATCAATACTCTTAAAATTCCAACATCTACCAATCCCAGATACCAAATTTCTTAAAGTTGCAACATGTTCCATCCCGAGATATCAATACTCTTAAAAATCCAACATGTACCATTTCCAGATATCAATACTCTCGATAATCCAACATGTTCGATTTCCAGATATCAATACTCTTTATAATCCAACATGATCCATTCCCAGATATCAATACTCTTTATAATCCAACATGTCCCATTCCCAGATATCAATACTCTTAAAAATCCAACATGATCCATTCCCAGATATCAATACTCTTTATAATCCAACATGTTCCATTCCCAGATATCAATACTCTTTAAAATCCAACATGTACCATTCCCAGATATCAATACTCTTTATAATCCAATATGTTCCATTCCGAGATATCAATACTCTTAAAAATCCAATATTCTCCATTCCCAGATATCAATACTCTAAAAAATCCAACATGCTCCATTCCGAGATCTCAATACTCTTTCTAATCCAACATGTTCCATTTCTACATATCAATACTCTTAAAAATCCAACATGTTTCATTCCGAGATATCAATACTCTTTATAATCCAACATGTACCATTCCCAGATATCAATACTCTTTATAATCCAACATGTTCCATTCCCAGATATCAATACTCTTTATAATCCAACATGTTCCATTCCCAGATATCAATACTCTCTATAATACAACATGTTCCATTCCCAGATATCAATACTCTTAATATTTCAACATGTACCACTCCCTGATACCAATACTCTTAAAGTTCCAACATGTTCCATTCCCAGATACCAATACTCGTAAAGTTCCAACATGTTCCATTCCCAGTTATCAATACTCTTTATAATCCAACCTGTTCCATTCCCAGATATCAATACTCTTAAAGTTCCAACATGTTCCATTCCCAGTTATCAATACTTTTTATAATCCAACATGTTCCATTCCCAGATATCAATACTCTTTATAATCCAACATGTTCCATGCCCAGATATCAATACTCTTAAAATTCCAACATCTACCACTCCCAGATAGCAAAATTCTGAAAGTTGCAACATGTTCCATCCCGAGATATCAATACTCTTAAAAATCCAACATGTACCATTTCCAGATATCAATACTCTCTATAATCCAACATGTTCGATTTCCAGATATCAGTACTCTTTATAATCCAACATGATACATTCCCAGATATCAATACTCTTTATAATCCAACATGTACCATTCCCAGATATCAATACTCTTAAAAATCCAACATGATCCATTCCAGATATCAATACTCTTTATAATCCAACATGTTCCATTCCCAGATATTAATACACTTTATAATACAACATGCTCCATTCCCAGATATCAATACTCTTTATAATCCAACATGTTCCATTTCCAGATATCAATACTCTTTAAAATCCAACATGTACCATTCCCAGATATCAATACTCTTTATAATCCAACATGTTCCATTCCCAGATATCAATACTCTTTATAATCCAACATGTTCCATTCCCAGATATCAATACTCTTTATAATCCTACATGTTCCATTCCCAGATATCAATACTCTCTATAATACAACATGTTCCATTCCCAGATATCAATACTCTTAATATTTCAACATGTACCACTCCCTGATACCAATACTCTTAAAGTTCCAACATGTTCCATTCCCAGATACCAATACTCGTAAAGTTCCAACATGTTCCATTCCCAGTTATCAATACTCTTTATAATCCAACCTGTTCCATTCCCAGATATCAATACTCTTAAAGTTCCAACATGTTCCATTCCCAGTTATCAATACTCTTTATATTCCAACCTGTTCCATTCCCAGATGTCAATACTCTTAAAGTTCCAACATGTTCCATTCCCAGTTATCAATACTCTTTATAATCCAACCTGTTCCATTCCCAGATATCAATACTCTTAAAGTTCCAACATGTTCCATTCCCAGTTATCAATACTCTTTATATTCCAACCTGTTCCATTCCCAGATATCAATACTTTTTAAGTTCCAACATGTTCCATTCCGAGATATCAATACTATTTATAATCCAACATGTTCCATTCCCAGATATCAATACGCTTTCTAATCCAACATGGTCCATTCACAGATATCAATACTCTTTATAATCCAACATGTTCCATTCCCAGATATCAATACTCTTAAAATTCCAACATCTACCAATCCCAGATACCAAATTTCTTAAAGTTGCAACATGTTCCATCCCGAGATATCAATACTCTTAAAAATCCAACATGTACCATTTCCAGATATCAATACTCTCGATAATCCAACATGTTCGATTTCCAGATATCAATACTCTTTGTAATCCAACATGATCCATTCCCAGATATCAATACTCTTTATAATCCAACATGTCCCATTCCCAGATATCAATACTCTTAAAAATCCAACATGATCCATTCCCAGATATCAATACTCTTTATAATCCAACATGTTCCATTCCCAGATATCAATACTCTTTAAAATCCAACATGTACCATTCCCAGATATCAATACTCTTTCTAATCCAACATGTTCCATTTCTACATATCAATACTCTTAAAAATCCAACATGTTCCATTCCGAGATATCAATCCTCTTTATAATACAACATGTTCCATTCCCAGATACCAATACTCTTTATAATCCAACATGTACCATTCCCAGACATCAATACTCTTAAAAATCCAACATGTTCCATTCCCAGATATCAATACTCTTTATAATCCAACATGTTCCAATCCCAGATATCAATACTCTTAAACATCCAACATGTTCCATTCCCAGATATCAATACTCTTTATAATCCAACATGTTCCGTTCCCAGATATCAATATTCTTTAAACTCCCACATGTTCCATTCCCAGATATCAATACTGTTTATATTCCAACATGTACCACTCCCAGATACCAATACTCGTAAAGTTCCAACATGTTCCATTCCGAGATATCAATACTCTTAGAATTCCAAAATGTACCATTCCGAGATATCAATACACTTTATAATCCAGCATGTTCCATTCCGAGATATCAATCCTCTTTATAATACAACATGTTCCATTCCCAGATACCAATACTCTTTATAATCCAACATGTTCCATTCCCAGATATCAATACTCTTAAAAATCCAACATGCTCCATTCCGAGATCTCAATACTCTTTATAATCCAACATGTTCCATTTCTACATATCAATACTCTTAAAAATCCAACATGTTTCATTCCGAGATATCAATACTCTTTATAATCCAGCATGTTCCATTCCCAGATATCAATACTCTATAATCCAACATGTTCCATTCCCAGATATCAATACTCTTTATAATCCAACATGTTTCATTCCCAGATATCAATACGTTTTATAATCCAACCTGTTCCATTCCCAGATATCAATAATCTTTATAATCCAACACGTTCCATTCCGAGATATCAATACTCTTTATAATCCAACATGTTCCATTCCCAGATATCAATACTCTTAAAAATCCAACATGCTCCATTCCCAGATATCAATACTCTTTATAATCCAACATGTTCCATTCCCAGATATCAATACTCTTTATAATCCAACATGTTCCATTCCCAGATACCAATACTATTAAAGTTCCAACATGTTCCATTCCCACTTATCAATACACTTTATAATCCAACCTGTTCCATTCCCAGATATCAATACTCTTTATAATCCAACATGTACCATTCCCAGATATCAATACTCTTAAAAATCAAACATGCTCCATTCCAAGATATCAATGCTCTTCATAATCCAATATGATCCATTCCCAGATATCAATACTCTTAAAAATCCAACATGTACCATTCCCAGATATCAATACTCTTTATATTCCAACATGTACCATTCCCAGATACCAATACTCTTAAATTTCCAACATGTTCCATTCCCAGATATCAATGCTCTTCATAATCCAACATGTTCCATTCCCAGATATCAATATTCTTAAAAATCCAACATGTACCATTCCCAGATATCAATACTCTTTATAATCCAACATGACCCATTGCCAGGTATCAATACTCTTAAAAATCCAACATCTACCATTCCCAGATATCAATACTCTCTATATTCCAACATGTTCCATTCCCAGATATCAATACTCTTTATAATCCAACCTGTCCCATTCCCAGATATCAATACTCTTAAAAATCCAACATGTACCATTCCCAGATAGCAATACACTTAAAAATCCAACACGTTGCATTCCCAGATGTCAATACACTTTATAATCCAACATGTTCCATTCCCAGATACCTACTCTTAAAATTACAACATGTTCCATTCCCAGATATCAATACTCTTTATAATCCAACATGTTCCATTCCCAGATATTAATACACTTTATAATACAACATGCTCCATTCCCAGATATCAATACTCTTTATAATCCAACATGTTCCATTTCCAGATATCAATACTCTTTAAAATCCAACATGTACCATTCCCAGATATCAATACTCTTTATAATCCAATATGTTCCATTCCCAGATATCAATACTCTTAAAAATCCAACATGATCCATTCCAGATATCAATACTCTTTATAATCCAACATGTTCCATTCCCAGATATTAATACACTTTATAATACAACATGCTCCATTCCCAGATATCAATACTCTTTATAATCCAACATGTTCCATTTCCAGATATCAATACTCTTTATAATCCAACATGTTCCATTCCCAGATATCAATACTCTCTATAATACAACATGTTCCATTCCCAGATATCAATACTCTTAATATTTCAACATGTACCACTCCCTGATACCAATACTCTTAAAGTTCCAACATGTTCCATTCCCAGATACCAATACTCGTAAAGTTCCAACATGTTCCATTCCCAGTTATCAATACTCTTTATAATCCAACCTGTTCCATTCCCAGATATCAATACTCTTAAAGTTCCAACATGTTCCATTCCCAGTTATCAATACTTTTTATAATCCAACATGTTCCATTCCCAGATATCAATACTCTTTATAATCCAACATGTTCCATGCCCAGATATCAATACTCTTAAAATTCCAACATCTACCACTCCCAGATAGCAAAATTCTGAAAGTTGCAACATGTTCCATCCCGAGATATCAATACTCTTAAAAATCCAACATGTACCATTTCCAGATATCAATACTCTCTATAATCCAACATGTTCGATTTCCAGATATCAGTACTCTTTATAATCCAACATGATACATTCCCAGATATCAATACTCTTTATAATCCAACATGTACCATTCCCAGATATCAATACTCTTAAAAATCCAACATGATCCATTCCAGATATCAATACTCTTTATAATCCAACATGTTCCATTCCCAGATATTAATACACTTTATAATACAACATGCTCCATTCCCAGATATCAATACTCTTTATAATCCAACATGTTCCATTTCCAGATATCAATACTCTTTAAAATCCAACATGTACCATTCCCAGATATCAATACTCTTTATAATCCAACATGTTCCATTCCCAGATATCAATACTCTTTATAATCCAACATGTTCCATTCCCAGATATCAATACTCTTTATAATCCTACATGTTCCATTCCCAGATATCAATACTCTCTATAATACAACATGTTCCATTCCCAGATATCAATACTCTTAATATTTCAACATGTACCACTCCCTGATACCAATACTCTTAAAGTTCCAACATGTTCCATTCCCAGATACCAATACTCGTAAAGTTCCAACATGTTCCATTCCCAGTTATCAATACTCTTTATAATCCAACCTGTTCCATTCCCAGATATCAATACTCTTAAAGTTCCAACATGTTCCATTCCCAGTTATCAATACTCTTTATATTCCAACCTGTTCCATTCCCAGATGTCAATACTCTTAAAGTTCCAACATGTTCCATTCCCAGTTATCAATACTCTTTATAATCCAACCTGTTCCATTCCCAGATATCAATACTCTTAAAGTTCCAACATGTTCCATTCCCAGTTATCAATACTCTTTATATTCCAACCTGTTCCATTCCCAGATATCAATACTTTTTAAGTTCCAACATGTTCCATTCCGAGATATCAATACTATTTATAATCCAACATGTTCCATTCCCAGATATCAATACGCTTTCTAATCCAACATGGTCCATTCACAGATATCAATACTCTTTATAATCCAACATGTTCCATTCCCAGATATCAATACTCTTAAAATTCCAACATCTACCAATCCCAGATACCAAATTTCTTAAAGTTGCAACATGTTCCATCCCGAGATATCAATACTCTTAAAAATCCAACATGTACCATTTCCAGATATCAATACTCTCGATAATCCAACATGTTCGATTTCCAGATATCAATACTCTTTGTAATCCAACATGATCCATTCCCAGATATCAATACTCTTTATAATCCAACATGTCCCATTCCCAGATATCAATACTCTTAAAAATCCAACATGATCCATTCCCAGATATCAATACTCTTTATAATCCAACATGTTCCATTCCCAGATATCAATACTCTTTAAAATCCAACATGTACCATTCCCAGATATCAATACTCTTTATAATCCAATATGTTCCATTCCGAGATATCAATACTCTTAAAAATCCAATATTTTCCATTCCCAGATATCAATACTCGAAAAAATCCAACATGCTCCATTCCGAGATCTCAATACTCTTTCTAATCCAACATGTTCCATTTCTACATATCAATACTCTTAAAAATCCAACATGTTTCATTCCGAGATATCAATACACTTTATAATCCAGCATGTTCCATTCCGAGATATCAATCCTCTTTATAATACAACATGTTCCATTCCCAGATACCAATACTCTTTATAATCCAACATGTACCATTCCCAGACATCAATACTCTTAAAAATCCAACATGTTCCATTCCCAGATATCAATACTCTTTATAATCCAACATGTTCCAATCCCAGATATCAATACTCTTAAACATCCAACATGTTCCATTCCCAGATATCAATACTCTTTATAATCCAACATGTTCCGTTCCCAGATATCAATATTCTTTAAACTCCCACATGTTCCATTCCCAGATATCAATACTGTTTATATTCCAACATGTACCACTCCCAGATACCAATACTCGTAAAGTTCCAACATGTTCCATTCCGAGATATCAATACTCTTAGAATTCCAAAATGTACCATTCCGAGATATCAATACACTTTATAATCCAGCATGTTCCATTCCGAGATATCAATCCTCTTTATAATACAACATGTTCCATTCCCAGATACCAATACTCTTTATAATCCAACATGTTCCATTCCCAGATATCAATACTCTTAAAAATCCAACATGCTCCATTCCGAGATCTCAATACTCTTTATAATCCAAAATGTTCCATTTCTACATATCAATACTCTTAAAAATCCAACATGTTTCATTCCGAGATATCAATACTCTTTATAATCCAGCATGTTCCATTCCCAGATATCAATACTCTATAATCCAACATGTTCCATTCCCAGATATCAATACTCTTTATAATCCAACATGTTTCATTCCCAGATATCAATACGTTTTATAATCCAACCTGTTCCATTCCCAGATATCAATAATCTTTATAATCCAACACGTTCCATTCCGAGATATCAATACTCTTTATAATCCAACATGTTCCATTCCCAGATATCAATACTCTTAAAAATCCAACATGCTCCATTCCCAGATATCAATACTCTTTATAATCCAACATGTTCCATTCCCAGATATCAATACTCTTTATAATCCAACATGTTCCATTCCCAGATACCAATACTCTTAAAGTTCCAACATGTTCCATTCCCACTTATCAATACACTTTATAATCCAACCTGTTCCATTCCCAGATATCAATACTCTTTATAATCCAACATGTACCATTCCCAGATATCAATACTCTTTATATTCCAACATGTACCATTGCCAGATACCAATACTCTTAAATTTCCAACATGTTCCATTCCCAGATATCAATGCTCTTCATAATCCAACATGTTCCATTCCCAGATATCAATACTCTTAAAAATCCAACATGTTCCATTCCCAGATATCAATACTCTTAAAATTCCAACATCTACCACTCCCAGATACCAATATTCTTAAAGTTCCAACATGTACCATTCCCAGATATCAATACTCTTTATAATCCAACATGACCCATTGCCAGGTATCAATACTCTTAAAAATCCAACATGTACCATTCCCAGATATCAATACTCTCTATATTCCAACATGTTCCATTCCCAGATATCAATACTCTTTATAATCCAACCTGTCCCATTCCCAGATATCAATACTCTTAAAAATCCAACATGTACCATTCCCAGATAGCAATACACTTAAATATCCAACACGTTGCATTCCCAGATGTCAATACACTTTATAATCCAACATGTTCCATTCCCAGATACCTACTCTTAAAATTACAACATGTTCCATTCCCAGATATCAATACTCTTTATAATCCAACATGTTCCATTCCCAGATATTAATACACTTTATAATACAACATGCTCCATTCCCAGATATCAATACTCTTTATAATCCAACATGTTCCATTTCCAGATATCAATACTCTTTAAAATCCAACATGTACCATTCCCAGATATCAATACTCTTTATAATCCAATATGTTCCAATCCCAGATATCAATACTCTTAAAAATCAAACATGCTCCATTCCCAGATATCAATACTCTTTATAATCCAACATGTTCCATTCCCAGATATCAATACTCTTCACACTCCAACATGTTCCATTCCGAGATATCAATACTCTTAAAAATCCAACATGATCCATTCCCAGATATCAACACTCTTTATATTCCAACATGTACCACTTCCAGATACCAATACTCTTAAAGTTCCAACATGTTCCATTCCGAGATATCAATCCTCTTTATAATACAACCTGTTCCATTCCCAGATACCAATTCTCTTTATAATCCAACATGTTCCATTTCCAGATATCAATACTCTTAAAAATCCAACATGTTCCATTCCCAGATATCAATACTCTTTATAATCCAACATGATCCATTCCCAGATATCAATATTCTTAAAAATACAACATTTACCATTCACAGATATCAAATACGCTTCATAATCCAACATATTCCATTCCCAGATATTAATATTCTTAAAAATCCAACATGTACCATTCCCAGATATCAATACTCTTTATAATCCAACATGACCCATTGCCAGGTATCAATACTCTTAAAAATCCAACATGTACCATTCCCAGATATCAATACTCTCTCTTCCAACATGTTCCATTCCCAGATATCAATACTCTTAAAGCTCCAACATGTTCCATTCCCAGATATCAATACTATTTATAATCCAACATGTTCCATTCCCAGATGCCAATACTCTTTATAATCCAACATGTTCCATTCCCAGACATCAATACTGTTAAAAATCCAACATGTACCATTCCCAGATATCAATACTCTTTATAATCCAACATGTTCCAATTCCAGATATCAATACTCTTAAACATCCAACATGTTCCATTCCCAGATATCAAAACTCTTTATAATCCAATATGATCCATTCCCAGATATCAATACTCTTAAAAATCCAACATGTACCATTCCCAGATATCAATACTCTTTATATTCCAACATGTACCACTCCCAGATACCAATACTCTTAAATTTCCAACATGTTCCATTCCCAGTTATCAATACTCTTTATAATCCAACATGCTCCATTCCCAGATATCAATACTCTTAACAATCCAACATGTTCCATTCCCAGATATCAATACTTTTTATATTCCAACATGTTCCATTCCCAGATATCAATACTCTTTATAATCCAACATGGTGCATTCACAGATATCAATACTCTTTATAATCCAACATGTTCCATTCCCAGATATCAATACTCTTTATAATCCAACATGTTCCATTCCCAGATATCAATACTCTTAATATTTCAACATGTACCACTCCCAGATACAAATACTCTTAAAGTTCCAACATGTTCCATTCCGAGATATCAATACACTTTATAATCCAACACGTACCGTTCCCAGATATCAATACTCTTAAAAATCCAACATGTACCATTCACAGATATCAATACTCTTTATAATCCAACAAGTTCCATTCCCAGATATCAATACTCTTAATATTTCAACATGTACCACTCCCAGATACCAATACTCTTTCTAATTCAACATGTTCCATTCCCAGATATCAATACTTTAAAAAATCCGTCATGATCCATTCCCAGATATCAATACACATTATAATCCAACATGTTCAATTCCCAGATACCAATACTCTTAAAGTTCCAACATGTTCCATTCCGAGATATCAATACTCTTAAAAATCCAACATGTTCCATTCCGAGATATCAATACTCTTTATAATCCAACATGTTCCGTTGGATTATAAAGTGCTCTCACTCCGCACTGGGCCACTGATCTCACTCCACACTGGGCCACTGCTCTCACTCCACACTGGGCCACTGCTCTCACTCCACACTGGGCCACTGCTCTCACTCCACACTGGGCCACTGCTCTCACTCCACACTGGGCCACTGGCCTCTCTCCGCACTGGGCCACTGCTCTCACTCCACACTGGGCCACTGCTCTCACTCCACACTGGGCCACTGCTCTCACTCCACACTGGGCCACTGGCCTCTCTCCGCACTGGGCCACTGCTCTCACTCCACACTGGGCCACTGCTCTCACTCCACACTGGGCCACTGCTCTCACTCCACACTGGGCCTCTGCTCTCACTCCACACTGGGCCACTGGCCTCTCTCCGCACTGGGCCACTGCTCTCACTCCACACTGGGCCACTGCTCTCACTCCACACTGGGCCACTGCCCTCGCTCCACACTGGGCCACTGCCCTCTCTCCACACTGGGTCACTGCTCTCACTCCACACTGGGCCACTGCTCTCACTCCACACTGGGCCACAGCTCTCACTCCACACTGGGTCACTGCTCTCACTCCACACTGGGCCACTGCTCTCGCTCCACACTGGGCCTCTGCTCTCACTCCACACTGGGTCACTGCCCTCGCTCCACACTGGGCCTCTGCTCTCACTCCACACTGGGCCACTGCTCTCACTCCACACTGGGCCACTGCTCTCACTCCACACTGGGTCACTGCTCTCACTCCACACTGGGTCACTGCTCTCACTCCACACTGGGTCACTGCTCTCGCTCCACACTGGGTCACTGCTCTCACTCCACACTGGGCCACTGCTCTCGCTCCACACTGGGCCTCTGCTCTCACTCCACACTGGGCCACTGCTCTCACTCCGCACTGGGCTTCTGCTCTTGCTCCACACTGGGCCACTGCTCTCACTCCACACTGGGCCACTGCTCTCGCTCCACACTGGGCCACTGCTCTCACTCCACACTGGGCCACTGCCCTCTCTCCACACTGGGCCACTGCTCTCACTCCACACTGGGCCTCTGCTCTCACTCCGCACTGGGTCACTGCTCTCACTCCGCACTGGGCCACGGCTCTCACTCCGCACTGGGCCACTGCTCTCACTCCACACTGGGCCACTGCTCTCACTCCGCACTGGGTCACTGCCCTCACTCCGCACTGGGCCAGTGCACTCACTCCGCACTGGGCCACTGCTCTCACTCCGCACTGGCCTACTGCTCTCACTCCACACTGGGCCACTGCCCTCACTCCGCACTGGGCCACTGCTCTCACTCCGCACTGGGTCACTGCCCTCACTCCACACTGGGCCACTGCTCTCGCTCCACACTGGGCCACTGCCCTCGCTCCACACTGGGCCACTGCTCTCACTCCACACTGGGCCACTGCCCTCACTCCACACTGGGTCACTGCTCTCACTCCGCACTGGGCCACGGCTCTCACTCCGCACTGGGCCACTGCTCTCGCTCCACACTGGGCCACTGCTCTCACTCCACACTGGGCCACTGCTCTCGCTCCACACTGGGTCACTGCTCTCACTCCACACTGGGCCACTGCTCTCACTCCACACTGGGCCACTGCTCTCACTCCACACTGTGCCACTGCTCTCACTCCACACTGGGCCACTGCTCTCACTCCGCACTGGGCCACTGCTCTCACTCCACACTGGGCCACTGCTCTCGCTCCACACTGGGCCACTGCCCTCGCTCCACACTGGGCCACTGCTCTCACTCCACACTGGGCCACTGCCCTCACTCCACACTGGGTCACTGCTCTCACTCCACACTGGGCCACTGCTCTCACTCCGCACTGGGTCACTGCTCTCACACCACACTGGGCCACTGCTCTCACTCCACACTGGGCCACTGCCCTCATTCCACACTGGGCCACTGCTCTCACTCCGCACTGGGTCACTGCTCTCAATCCACACTGGGCCACTGCCCTCATTCCACACTGGGCCACTGCTCTCACTCCACACTGGGCCACTGCTCTCACTCCACACTGGGCCACTGCTCTCACTCTGCACTGGGTCACTGCCCTCATTCCACACTGGGCCACTGCTCTCACTCTGCACTGAGCCACTGCTGTCATTCCACACTGGGCCACTGCCCTCCCTCCACACTGGGCCACTGCTGTCATTCCACACTGGGCCACTGCCCTCACTCCACACTGGGCCACTGCTGTCATTCCACACTGGGCCACTGCTCTCACTCCGCACGGGGCCACTGCTCTCACTCCACACTGGGCCACTGCTCTCACTCCGCACTGGGCCACTGCTCTCACTCCACACTGGGCCACTGCCCTCGCTCCACACTGGGTCACTGCTCTCACTCCACACTGGGCCACTGCCCTCGCTCCACACTGGGTCACTGCTCTCACTCCACACTGGGCCACTGCTCTCACTCCACACTGGGCCACTGCTCTCACTCCGCACTGGGTCACTGCTCTCGCTCCACACTGGGCCACTGTTCTCACTCCACACTGGGTCACTGCTCTCACTCCACACTGGGCCACTGCTCTCACTCCACACTGTGCCACTGCTCTCGCTCCACACTGGGCCACTGTTCTCACTCCACACTGGGTCACTGCTCTCACTCCACACTGGGCCACTGCTCTCACTCCACACTGGGCCACTGCTCTCGCTCCACACTGGGTCACTGCCCTCGCTCCACACTGGGTCACTGCTCTCACTCCACACTGGGCCACTGCTCTCACTCCACACTGGGCCACTGCTCTCACTCCACACTGTGCCACTGCTCTCACTCCACACTGGGCCACTGCTCTCACTCCGCACTGGGCCACTGCTCTCACTCCACACTGGGCCACTGCTCTCGCTCCACACTGGGCCACTGCTCTCACTCCACACTGGGCCACTGCTCTCACTCCACACTGGGCCACTGCTCTCACTCCACACTGGGCCACTGCTCTCACTCCACACTGGGCCACTGCTCTCACTCCACACTGGGCCACTGCCCTCGCTCCACTCTGGGCCACTGCTCTCACTCCACACTGGGCCACTGCCCTCACTCCACACTGGGTCACTGCTCTCACTCCACACTGGGCCACTGCCCTCACTCCACACTGGGTCACTGCTCTCACTCCACACTGGGCCACTGCTCTCACTCCGCACTGGGTCACTGCTCTCACTCCACACTGGGCCACTGCCCTCATTCCACACTGGGCCACTGCTCTCACTCCGCACTGGGTCACTGCTCTCACTCCACACTGGGCCACTGCCCTCATTCCACACTGGGCCACTGCTCTCACTCCACACTGGGCCACTGCTCTCACTCCACACTGGGCCACTGCCCTCATTCCACACTGGGCCACTGCTCTCACTCCACACTGGGCCACTGCTCTCACTCCGCACTGGGTCACTACTCTCACTCCGCACTGAGTCACTGCTCTCACTCCACACTGGGCCACTGCCCTCATTCCACACTGGGCCACTGCTCTCACTCCACACTGGGCCACTGCTCTCACTCCACACTGGGCCACTGCTCTCACTCTGCACTGGGCCACTGCTGTCATTCCACACTGGGCCACTGCCCTCCCTCCACACTGGGCCACTGCTGTCATTCCACACTGGGCCACTGCCCTCACTCCACACTGGGTCACTGCTCTCACTCCACACTGGGCCACTGCTCTCACTCCACACTGGGCCACTGCTGTCATTCCACACTGGGCAACTGCTCTCACTCCACACTGGGCCACTGCTCTCACTCCACACTGGGCCACTGTTCTCACTCCGCACTGGGCCACTGCCCTCACTCCACACTGGGCCACTGCTCTCACTCCACACTGGGCCACTGCTCTCACTCCGCACTAGGCCACTGCTCTCACTCCACACTGGGCCACTGCTCTCACTCCGCACTGGCCCACTGCTCTCACTCCACACTGGGCCACTGCTCTCACTCCACACTGGGTCACTGCCCTCACTCCGCACTGGGCCACTGCTCTCACTCCGCACTGGCCCACTGCTCTCACTCCACACTGGGTCACTGCTCTCACTCCGCACTGGGCCACTGCTCTCACTCCGCACTGGGCCACTGCCCTCACTCCACACTGGGCCACTGCTCTCACTCCACACTGGGCCACTGCTCTCACTCCGCACTGGGCCACTGCTCTCACTCCACACTGGGCCACTGCTCTCACTCCACACTGGGCCACTGCTCTCACTCCGCACTGGGCCACTGCTCACACTCCACACTGGGTCACTGCTCCCGCTCCGCACTGGGCCACTGCTCTCACTCCGCACTGGGCCACTGCTCTCGCTCGTCACTGGGCCACTGCTCTCGCTCGTCACTGGGCCACTGCTCTCACTCCACACTGGGCCACTGCTCTCACTCCGCACTGGGCCACTGCTCTCACTCCGCACTGGGTCACTGCTCTCACTCCACACTGGGCCACTGCTCTCATTCCACACTGGGTCACTGCTCTCACTCCACACTGGGCCACTGCCCTCGCTCCACACTGGGCCACTGCTCTCACTCCACACTGGGCCACTGCTCTCACTCCACACTGTGCCACTGCTCTCACTCCACACTGGGCCACTGCTCTCACTCCACACTGGGCCACTGCTCTCACTCCACACTGGGTCACTGCTCTCACTCCGAACTGGGCCACTGCTCTCACTCCGCACTGGGCCACTGCCCTCGCTCCACACTGGGCCACTGCCCTCGCTCCACACTGGGCCACTGCTCTCACTCCACACTGGGCCACTGCTCTCACTCCACACTGGGCCACTGCTCTCACTCCACACTGGGCCACTGCTCTCACTCCACACTGGGCCACTGCTCTCACTCCACACTGGGTCACTGCTCTCACTCCGAACTGGGCCACTGCTCTCACTCCGCACTGGGCCACTGCCCTCGCTCCACACTGGGCCACTGCCCTCGCTCCACACTGGGCCACTGCTCTCACTCCACACTGGGTCACTGCTCTCACTCCACACTGGGTCACTGCTCTCACTCCACACTGGGCCACTGCTCTCGCTCCACACTGGGCCACTGCCCTCGCTCCACACTGGGCCACTGCTCTCACTCCACACTGGGCCACTGCTCTCACTCCACACTGTGCCACTGCTCTCACTCCACACTGGGCCACTGCTCTCACTCCACACTGGGCCACTGCTCTCACTCCACACTGGGTCACTGCTCTCACTCCGAACTGGGCCACTGCTCTCACTCCGCACTGGGCCACTGCCCTCGCTCCACACTGGGCCACTGCCCTCGCTCCACACTGGGCCACTGCTCTCACTCCACACTGGGTCACTGCTCTCACTCCACACTGGGTCACTGCTCTCACTCCACACTGGGCCACTGCTCTCGCTCCACACTGGGCCACTGCCCTCGCTCCACACTGGGCCACTGCCCTCGCTCCACACTGGGCCACTGCTCTCACTCCACACTGGGCCACTGCTCTCACTCCACACTGGGCCATTGCTCTCACTCCACACTGGGCCACTGCTCACACTCCACACTGGGTCACTGCTCACACTCCACACTGGGTCACTGCCCTCGCTCCACACTGGGTCACTGCTCTCGCTCCACACTGGCCCACTGCTCTCACTCCGCACTGGCCCACTGCTCTCACTCCGCACTGGGCCACTGCTCTCACTCCACACTGGGCCACTGCTCTCACTCCACACTGGGCCACTGCTCTCACTCCACACTGGGCCACTGCTCTCGCTCCACACTGGGCCACTGCTCCCACTCCACACTGGGCCACTGCTCTCACTCCACACTGGGCCACTGCTCTCACTCCACACTGGGCCACTGCTCTCACTCCACACTGGGCCACTGCCCTCGCTCCACACTGGGCCACTGCTCTCGCTCCACACTGGGCCACTGCTCTCGCTCCACACTGGGCCATTGCTCTCACTCCACACTGGGTCACTGCTCTCGCTCCGCACTGGCCCACTGCTCTCGCTCCACACTGGGCCATTGCTCACACTCCACACTGGGTCACTGCTCTCGCTCCGCACTGGCCCAATGCTCTCGCTCCACACTGGGCCATTGCTCTCACTCCACACTGGGTCACTGCTCTCACTCCACACTGGGTCACTGCCCTCACTCCACACTGGGCCACTGCTCCCACTCCACACTGGGCCACTGCTCTCACTCCACACTGGGCCACTGCTCTCACTCCACACTGGGCCACTGCTCTCGCTCCACACTGGGCCACTGCTCCCACTCCACACTGGGCCACTGCTCTCACTCCACACTGGGCCACTGCTCTCACTCCACACTGGGCCACTGCTCTCGCTCCACACTGGGCCACTGCTCCCACTCCACACTGGGCCATTGCTCTCACTCCACACTGGGCCACTGCTGTCATTCCACACTGGGCCACTGCTCTCACTCCGCACTGGGCCACTGCTCTCACTCCACACTGGGCCACTGCTCTCACTCCACACTGGGCCACTGCTCTCGCTCCACACTGGGTCACTGCTCTCACTCCACACTGGGCCACTGCTCTCATTCCACACTGGGCCACTGCTCACACTCCACACTGGGCCACTGCTCTCACTCCACACTGGGTCACTGCTCTCACTCCACACTGGGTCACTGCTCTCACTCCACACTGGGCCACTGCTCTCACTCCACACTGGGCTACTGCCCTCACTCCACACTGGGCCACTGCTCTCACTCCACACTGGGCCACTGCTCTCACTCCGCACTGGGCCACTGCTCTCACTCCACACTGGGTCACTGCTCTCACTCCACACTGGCCCACTGCTCTCACTCCGCACTGGGTCACTGCTCTCACTCCACACTGGGCCAATGCTCTCACTCCACACTGGGCCACTGCTCTCACTCCACACTGGGCCACTGCCCTCGCTCCACACTGGGCCACTGCTCTCGCTCCACACTGGGCCACTGCTCTCACTCCGCACTGAGCCACTGCTCTCACTCCACACTGGGCCACTGCCCTCAGTCCACACTGGGCCAGTGCTCTCACTCCGTATTGGGCCATGGCCTTCGCTCAACACTGGGCCACAGCTGTCATTCCACACTGGGCTACTGCTGTCATTCCACACTGGGCCACTGCTCTCACTCTGCACTGAGCCACTGCTGTCATTCCACACTGGGCCACTGCCCTCACTCCACACTGGGCCACTGCTGTCATTCCACACTGGGCCACAGCCCTCACTCCACACTGGGTCACTGCTGTCATTCCACACTGGGCCACTGCTCTCACTCCACACTGGGCCACTGCCCTCTCTCCGCACTGGGCCACTGATCTCACTCTGCACTGAGCCACTGCTGTCATTCCACACTGGGCCACTGCTCTCACTCTGCACTGGGCCACTGCCCTCTCTCCGCACTGGGCCACTGATCTCACTCTGCACTGAGCCACTGCTGTCATTCCACACTGGGCCACTGCTCTCACTCTGCACTGGGCCACTGCTCTCGCTCCACACTGGGCCACTGCTCTCACTCCACACTGGGCCACTGCCCTCACTCCACACTGGGCCACTGCTGTCATTCCACACTGGGCCACTGCTCTCACTCTGCACTGGGCCACTGCTCTCACTCCACACTGGGCCACTGCTGTCATTCCACACTGGGCCACTGCTCTCGCTCCACACTGGGCCACTGCCCTCACTCCACACTGGGCCACTGCTGTCATTCCACACTGGGCCACTGCCCTCACTCCACACTGGGCCACTGCTGTCATTCCACACTGGGCCACTGCTCTCACTCCACACTGGGCCACTGCTCTCACTCTGCACTGGGCCACTGCTCTCACTCCGCACTGGGCCACTGCTCTCACTCCGCACTGGGCCACTGCTCTCACTCCACACTGGGCCACTGCTCTCACTCCACACTGGGCCACTGCTCTCACTCTGCACTGGGCCACTGCTCTCACTCCGCACTGGGCCACTGCTCTCACTCCGCACTGGGCCACTGCTCTCACTCCGCACTGGGCCACTGCTCTCACTCCACACTGGGCCACTGCTCTCACTCCACACTGGGCCACTGCCCTCGCTCCGCACTGGGCCACTGCTCACACTCCACACTGGGCCACTGCTCTCACTCCACACTGGGCCACTGCTCTCACTCTGCACTGGGCCACTGCTCTCACTCCGCACTGGGCCACTGCTCTCACTCCACACTGGGCCTCTGCTCTCACTCCACACTGAGCCACTGCTCTCACTCCACACTGGGCCACTGCTCTCGCTCCACACTGGGCCACTGCTCTCACTCCACACTGGGCCACTGAACTCACTCCACACTGGGCCGCTGCTCTCACTCCACACTGGGCCACTGCTCTCACTCCGCACTGGGCCACTGCTCTCACTCCACACTGGGTCACTGCTCTCACTCCACACTGGGCCACTGCTCTCACTCCACACTGGGCCACTGAACTCACTCCACACTGGGCCACTGAACTCACTCCATACTGGGCCACTGCTCTACCTCCACACTGGGCCACTGCTCTCACTCCGCACTGGGCCACTGCTCTCACTCCACACTGGGTCACTGCTCTCACTCCACACTGGGCCACTGCTCTCACTCCACACTGGGCCACTGAACTCACTCCACACTGGGCCACTGAACTCACTCCATACTGGGCCACTGCTCTCACTCCACACTGGGTCACTGCTCTCACTCCACACTGGGCCACTGCTCTCACTCCACACTGGGCCACTGAACTCACTCCTCACTGGGCCACTGCTCTCACTCCACACTGGGCCACTGCTCTCACTCCACACTGGGCCACTGCTCTCACTCCGCACTGGGCCACTGCTCTCACTCCACACTGGGCCACTGCTCTCACTCCACACTGGGCCACTGCTCTCACTCAACACTGGGCCACTGCTCTCGCTCGTCACTGGGCCACTGATCTCACTCCACACTGGGCTACTGCTCTCACTCCGCACTGGGTCACTGCTCTCACTCCACACTGGGCCACTGCCCTCATTCCACACTGGGCCACTGCTCTCACTCCACACTGGGCCACTGCTCTCACTCCACACTGGGCCACTGCCCTCATTCCACACTGGGCCACTGCTCTCACTCCACACTGGGCCACTGCTCTCACTCCGCACTGGGTCACTGCTCTCACTCCGCACTGAGTCACTGCTCTCACTCCACACTGGGCCACTGCCCTCATTCCACACTGGGCCACTGCTCTCACTCCACACTGGGCCACTGCTCTCACTCCACACTGGGCCACTGCTCTCACTCTGCACTGGGCCACTGCTGTCATTCCACACTCGGCCACTGCCCTCCCTCCACACTGGGCCACTGCTGTCATTCCACACTGGGCCACTGCCCTCACTCCACACTGGGCCACTGCTGTCATTCCACACTGGGCAACTGCTCTCACTCCACACTGGGCCACTGCTCTCACTCCACACTGGGCCACTGCTCTCACTCCGCACTGGGCCACTGCCCTCACTCCACACTGGGCCACTGCTCTCACTCCACACTGGGCCACTGCTCTCACTCCGCACTAGGCCACTGCTCTCACTCCACACTGGGCCACTGCTCTCACTCCGCACTGGCCCACTGCTCTCACTCCACACTGGGCCACTGCTCTCACTCCACACTGGGTCACTGCCCTCACTCCGCACTGGGCCACTGCTCTCACTCCGCACTGGCCCACTGCTCTCACTCCACACTGGGTCACTGCTCTCACTCCGCACTGGGCCACTGCTCTCACTCCGCACTGGGCCACTGCCCTCACTCCACACTGGGCCACTGCTCTCACTCCACACTGGGCCACTGCTCTCACTCCGCACTGGGCCACTGCTCTCACTCCACACTGGGCCACTGCTCTCACTCCACACTGGGCCACTGCTCTCACTCCGCACTGGGCCACTGCTCACACTCCACACTGGGTCACTGCTCCCGCTCCGCACTGGGCCACTGCTCTCACTCCGCACTGGGCCACTGCTCTCGCTCGTCACTGGGCCACTGCTCTCGCTCGTCACTGGGCCACTGCTCTCACTCCACACTGGGCCACTGCTCTCACTCCGCACTGGGTCACTGCTCTCACTCCACACTGGGCCACTGCTCTCACTCCACACTGGGCCACTGCCCTCGCTCCACACTGGGCCACTGCTCTCACTCCACACTGGGCCACTGCTCTCGCTCCACACTGGGCCACTGCTCTCACTCCACACTGGGCCACTGCTCTCGCTCCACACTGGGCCACTGCCCTCGCTCCACACTGGGCCACTGCTCTCATTCCACACTGGGTCACTGCTCTCACTCCACACTGGGCCACTGCCCTCGCTCCACACTGGGCCACTGCTCACACTCCACACTGGGCCACTGCCCTCGCTCCACACTGGGCCACTGCCCTCGCTCCACACTGGGCCACTGCTCTCACTCCACACTGGGTCACTGCTCTCACTCCACACTGGGTCACTGCTCTCACTCCACACTGGGCCACTGCTCTCGCTCCACACTGGGCCACTGCCCTCGCTCCACACTGGGCCACTGCCCTCGCTCCACACTGGGCCACTGCTCTCACTCCACACTGGGCCACTGCTCTCACTCCGCACTGGGCCACTGCTCTCACTCCACACTGGGTCACTGCTCTCACTCCACACTGGCCCACTGCTCTCACTCCGCACTGGGTCACTGCTCTCACTCCACACTGGGCCAATGCTCTCACTCCACACTGGGCCACTGCTCTCACTCCACACTGGGCCACTGCCCTCGCTCCACACTGGGCCACTGCTCTCGCTCCACACTGGGCCACTGCTCTCACTCCGCACTGAGCCACTGCTCTCACTCCACACTGGGCCACTGCCCTCAGTCCACACTGGGCCAGTGCTCTCACTCCGTATTGGGCCATGGCCTTCGCTCAACACTGGGCCACAGCTGTCATTCCACACTGGGCTACTGCTGTCATTCCACACTGGGCCACTGCTCTCACTCTGCACTGAGCCACTGCTGTCATTCCACACTGGGCCACTGCCCTCACTCCACACTGGGCCACTGCTGTCATTCCACACTGGGCCACAGCCCTCACTCCACACTGGGTCACTGCTGTCATTCCACACTGGGCCACTGCCCTCACTCCACACTGGGCCACTGCTGTCATTCCACACTGGGCAACTGCTCTCACTCCACACTGGGCCACTGCCCTCTCTCCGCACTGGGCCACTGATCTCACTCTGCACTGAGCCACTGCTGTCATTCCACACTGGGCCACTGCTCTCACTCTGCACTGGGCCACTGCTCTCGCTCCACACTGGGCCACTGCTCTCACTCCACACTGGGCCACTGCCCTCACTCCACACTGGGCCACTGCTGTCATTCCACACTGGGCCACTGCTCTCACTCTGCACTGGGCCACTGCTCTCGCTCCACACTGGGCCACTGCCCTCACTCCACACTGGGCCACTGCTGTCATTCCACACTGGGCCACTGCCCTCACTCCACACTGGGCCACTGCTGTCATTCCACACTGGGCCACTGCTCTCACTCCACACTGGGCCACTGCTCTCACTCTGCACTGGGCCACTGCTCTCACTCCGCACTGGGCCACTGCTCTCACTCCGCACTGGGCCACTGCTCTCACTCCACACTGGGCCACTGCTCTCACTCCACACTGGGCCACTGCTCTCACTCTGCACTGGGCCACTGCTCTCACTCTGCACTGGGCCACTGCTCTCACTCCGCACTGGGCCACTGCTCTCACTCCGCACTGGGCCACTGCTCTCACTCCACACTGGGCCACTGCCCTCGCTCCGCACTGGGCCACTGCTCACACTCCACACTGGGCCACTGCTCTCACTCCACACTGGGCCACTGCTCTCGCTCCACACTGGGCCACTGCTCTCACTCCACACTGGGCCACTGAACTCACTCCACACTGGGCCGCTGCTCTCACTCCACACTGGGCCACTGCTCTCACTCCGCACTGGGCCACTGCTCTCACTCCACACTGGGTCACTGCTCTCACTCCACACTGGGCCACTGCTCTCACTCCACACTGGGCCACTGAACTCACTCCACACTGGGCCACTGAACTCACTCCATACTGGGCCACTGCTCTACCTCCACACTGGGCCACTGCTCTCACTCCGCACTGGGCCACTGCTCTCACTCCACACTGGGTCACTGCTCTCACTCCACACTGGGCCACTGCTCTCACTCCACACTGGGCCACTGAACTCACTCCACACTGGGCCACTGAACTCACTCCATACTGGGCCACTGCTCTCACTCCACACTGGGTCACTGCTCTCACTCCACACTGGGCCACTGCTCTCACTCCACACTGGGCCACTGAACTCACTCCTCACTGGGCCACTGCTCTCACTCCACACTGGGCCACTGCTCTCGCTCGTCACTGGGCCACTGATCTCACTCCACACTGGGCTACTGCTCTCACTCCGCACTGGGTCACTGCTCTCACTCCACACTGGGCCACTGCCCTCATTCCACACTGGGCCACTGCTCTCACTCCACACTGGGCGACTGCTCTCACTCCACACTGGGCCACTGCCCTCATTCCACACTGGGCCACTGCTCTCACTCCACACTGGGCCACTGCTCTCACTCCGCACTGGGTCACTGCTCTCACTCCGCACTGAGTCACTGCTCTCACTCCACACTGGGCCACTGCCCTCATTCCACACTGGGCCACTGCTCTCACTCCACACTGGGCCACTGCTCTCACTCCACACTGGGCCACTGCTCTCACTCTGCACTGGGCCACTGCTGTCATTCCACACTCGGCCACTGCCCTCCCTCCACACTGGGCCACTGCTGTCATTCCACACTGGGCCACTGCCCTCACTCCACACTGGGCCACTGCTGTCATTCCACACTGGGCAACTGCTCTCACTCCACACTGGGCCACTGCTCTCACTCCACACTGGGCCACTGCTCTCACTCCGCACTGGGCCACTGCCCTCACTCCACACTGGGCCACTGCTCTCACTCCACACTGGGCCACTGCTCTCACTCCGCACTAGGCCACTGCTCTCACTCCACACTGGGCCACTGCTCTCACTCCGCACTGGCCCACTGCTCTCACTCCACACTGGGCCACTGCTCTCACTCCACACTGGGTCACTGCCCTCACTCCGCACTGGGCCACTGCTCTCACTCCGCACTGGCCCACTGCTCTCACTCCACACTGGGTCACTGCTCTCACTCCGCACTGGGCCACTGCTCTCACTCCGCACTGGGCCACTGCCCTCACTCCACACTGGGCCACTGCTCTCACTCCACACTGGGCCACTGCTCTCACTCCGCACTGGGCCACTGCTCTCACTCCACACTGGGCCACTGCTCTCACTCCTCACTGGGCCACTGCTCTCACTCCGCACTGGGCCACTGCTCACACTCCACACTGGGTCACTGCTCCCGCTCCGCACTGGGCCACTGCTCTCACTCCGCACTGGGCCACTGCTCTCGCTCGTCACTGGGCCACTGCTCTCGCTCGTCACTGGGCCACTGCTCTCACTCCACACTGGGCCACTGCTCTCACTCCGCACTGGGTCACTGCTCTTACTCCACACTGGGCCACTGCTCTCATTCCACACTGGGTCACTGCTCTCACTCCACACTGGGCCACTGCCCTCGCTCCACACTGGGCCACTGCTCTCACTCCACACTGGGCCACTGCTCTCGCTCCACACTGGGCCACTGCTCTCACTCCACACTGGGCCACTGCTCTCGCTCCACACTGGGCCACTGCCCTCGCTCCACACTGGGCCACTGCTCTCATTCCACACTGGGTCACTGCTCTCACTCCACACTGGGCCACTGCCCTCGCTCCACACTGGGCCACTGCTCACACTCCACACTGGGCCACTGCCCTCGCTCCACACTGGGCCACTGCCCTCGCTCCACACTGGGCCACTGCTCTCACTCCACACTGGGTCACTGCTCTCACTCCACACTGGGTCACTGCTCTCACTCCACACTGGGCCACTGCTCTCGCTCCACACTGGGCCACTGCCCTCGCTCCACACTGGGCCACTGCCCTCGCTCCACACTGGGCCACTGCTCTCACTCCACACTGGGCCACTGCTCTCACTCCACACTGGGCCATTGCTCTCACTCCACACTGGGCCACTGCTCACACTCCACACTGGGTCACTGCTCACACTCCACACTGGGTCACTGCCCTCGCTCCACACTGGGTCACTGCTCTCGCTCCACACTGGCCCACTGCTCTCACTCCGCACTGGCCCACTGCTCTCAGTCCGCACTGGGCCACTGCTCTCACTCCACACTGGGTCACTGCTCTCACTCCACACTGGCCCACTGCTCTCACTCCGCACTGGGTCACTGCTCTCACTCCACACTGGGCCAATGCTCTCACTCCACACTGGGCCACTGCTCTCACTCCACACTGGGCCACTGCCCTCGCTCCACACTGGGCCACTGCTCTCGCTCCACACTGGGCCACTGCTCTCACTCCGCACTGAGCCACTGCTCTCACTCCACACTGGGCCACTGCCCTCAGTCCACACTGGGCCAGTGCTCTCACTCCGTATTGGGCCATGGCCTTCGCTCAACACTGGGCCACAGCTGTCATTCCACACTGGGCCACTGCTGTCATTCCACACTGGGCCACTGCTCTCACTCTGCACTGAGCCACTGCTGTCTTTCCACACTGGGCCACTGCCCTCACTCCACACTGGGCCACTGCTGTCATTCCACACTGGGCCACAGCCCTCACTCCACACTGGGTCACTGCTGTCATTCCACACTGGGCCACTGCCCTCACTCCACACTGGGCCACTGCTGTCATTCCACACTGGGCAACTGCTCTCACTCCACACTGGGCCACTGCCCTCTCTCCGCACTGGGCCACTGATCTCACTCTGCACTGAGCCACTGCTGTCATTCCACACTGGGCCACTGCTCTCACTCTGCACTGGGCCACTGCTCTCGCTCCACACTGGGCCACTGCTCTCACTCCACACTGGGCCACTGCCCTCACTCCACACTGGGCCACTGCTGTCATTCCACACTGGGCCACTGCTCTCACTCTGCACTGGGCCACTGCTCTCGCTCCACACTGGGCCACTGCCCTCACTCCACACTGGGCCACTGCTGTCATTCCACACTGGGCCACTGCCCTCACTCCACACTGGGCCACTGCTGTCATTCCACACTGGGCCACTGCTCTCACTCCACACTGGGCCACTGCTCTCACTCTGCACTGGGCCACTGCTCTCACTCCGCACTGGGCCACTGCTCTCACTCCGCACTGGGCCACTGCTCTCACTCCACACTGGGCCACTGCTCTCACTCCACACTGGGCCACTGCTCTCACTCTGCACTGGGCCACTGCTCTCACTCCGCACTGGGCCACTGCTCTCACTCCGCACTGGGCCACTGCTCTCACTCCAGACTGGGCCACTGCTCTCGCTCCACACTGGGCCACTGCTCTCACTCCTCACTGGGCCACTGCCCTCGCTCCGCACTGGGCCACTGCTCACACTCCACACTGGGCCACTGCTCTCACTCCACACTGGGCCACTGCTCTCGCTCCACACTGGGCCACTGCTCTCACTCCACACTGGGCCACTGAACTCACTCCACACTGGGCCGCTGCTCTCACTCCACACTGGGCCATTGCTCTCACTCCACACTGGGCCACTGCTCACACTCCACACTGGGTCACTGCTCACACTCCACACTGGGTCACTGCCCTCGCTCCACACTGGGTCACTGCTCTCGCTCCACACTGGCCCACTGCTCTCACTCCGCACTGGCCCACTGCTCTCACTCCGCACTGGGCCACTGCTCTCACTCCACACTGGGCCACTGCTCTCACTCCACACTGGGCCACTGCTCTCACTCCACACTGGGTCACTGCTCTCACTCCACACTGGGCCACTGCTCTCGCTCCACACTGGGCCACTGCTCCCACTCCACTTTGGGCCACTGCTCTCACTCCACACTGGGCCACTGCTCTCACTCCACACTGGGCCACTGCTCTCACTCCACACTGGGCCACTGCCCTCGCTCCACACTGGGCCACTGCTCTCGCTCCACACTGGGCCACTGCTCTCGCTCCACACTGGGCCATTGCTCTCACTCCACACTGGGTCACTGCTCTCGCTCCGCACTGGGCCATTGCTCTCACTCCACACTGGGTCACTGCTCTCGCTCCACACTGGGCCATTGCTCACACTCCACACTGGGTCACTGCCCTCACTCCACACTGGGTCACTGCTCTCGCTCCGCACTGGCCCACTGCTCTCGCTCCACACTGGGCCATTGCTCTCACTCCACACTGGGTCACTGCCCTCACTCCACACTGGGCCACTGCTCCCACTCCACACTGGGCCACTGCTCTCACTCCACACTGGGCCACTGCTCTCACTCCACACTGGGCCACTGCTCTCGCTCCACACTGGGCCACTGCTCCCACTCCACACTGGGCCACTGCTCTCACTCCACACTGGGCCACTGCTCTCGCTCCACACTGGGCCACTGCTCCCACTCCACACTGGGCCATTGCTCTCACTCCACACTGGGCCACTGCTCTCACTCCACACTGGGCCACTGCTGTCATTCCACACTGGGCCACTGCTCTCACTCCGCACTGGGCCACTGCTCTCACTCCACACTGGGCCACTGCTCTCACTCCACACTGGGCCACTGCTCTCACTCCACACTGGGCCACTGCTCTCACTCCACACTGGGCCACTGCTCTCACTCCACACTGGGCCACTGCTCACACTCCACACTGGGCCACTGCTCTCACTCCACACTGGGTCACTGCTCTCACTCCACACTGGGTCACTGCTCTCACTCCACACTGGGCCACTGCTCTCACTCCACACTGGGCTACTGCCCTCACTCCACACTGGGCCACTGCTCTCACTCCACACTGGGCCACTGCTCTCACTCCGCACTGGGCCACTGCTCTCACTCCACACTGGGTCACTGCTCTCACTCCACACTGGCCCACTGCTCTCACTCCGCACTGGGTCACTGCTCTCACTCCACACTGGGCCAATGCTCTCACTCCACACTGGGCCACTGCTCTCACTCCACACTGGGCCACTGCCCTCGCTCCACACTGGGCCACTGCTCTCGCTCCACACTGGGCCACTGCTCTCACTCCGCACTGAGCCACTGCTCTCACTCCACACTGGGCCACTGCCCTCAGTCCACACTGGGCCAGTGCTCTCACTCCGTATTGGGCCATGGCCTTCGCTCAACACTGGGCCACAGCTGTCATTCCACACTGGGCCACTGCTGTCATTCCACACTGGGCCACTGCTCTCACTCTGCACTGAGCCACTGCTGTCTTTCCACACTGGGCCACTGCCCTCACTCCACACTGGGCCACTGCTGTCATTCCACACTGGGCCACAGCCCTCACTCCACACTGGGTCACTGCTGTCATTCCACACTGGGCCACTGCCCTCACTCCACACTGGGCCACTGCTGTCATTCCACACTGGGCAACTGCTCTCACTCCACACTGGGCCACTGCCCTCTCTCCGCACTGGGCCACTGATCTCACTCTGCACTGAGCCACTGCTGTCATTCCACACTGGGCCACTGCTCTCACTCTGCACTGGGCCACTGCTCTCGCTCCACACTGGGCCACTGCTCTCACTCCACACTGGGCCACTGCCCTCACTCCACACTGGGCCACTGCTGTCATTCCACACTGGGCCACTGCTGTCATTCCACACTGGGCCACTGCTCTCACTCTGCACTGGGCCACTGCTCTCGCTCCACACTGGGCCACTGCCCTCACTCCACACTGGGCCACTGCTGTCATTCCACACTGGGCCACTGCCCTCACTCCACACTGGGCCACTGCTGTCATTCCACACTGGGCCACTGCCCTCACTCCACACTGGGCCACTGCTCTCACTCCACACTGGGCCACTGCTCTCACTCTGCACTGGGCCACTGCTCTCACTCCGCACTGGGCCACTGCTCTCACTCCGCACTGGGCCACTGCTCTCACTCCACACTGGGCCACTGCTCTCACTCCACACTGGGCCACTGCTCTCACTCTGCACTGGGCCACTGCTCTCACTCCGCACTGGGCCACTGCTCTCACTCCGCACTGGGCCACTGCTCTCACTCCACACTGGGCCACTGCCCTCGCTCCGCACTGGGCCACTGCTCACACTCCACACTGGGCCACTGCTCTCACTCCACACTGGGCCACTGCTCTCGCTCCACACTGGGCCACTGCTCTCACTCCACACTGGGCCACTGAACTCACTCCACACTGGGCCGCTGCTCTCACTCCACACTGGGCCACTGCTCTCACTCCGCACTGGGCCACTGCTCTCACTCCACACTGGGTCACTGCTCTCACTCCACACTGGGCCACTGCTCTCACTCCACACTGGGCCACTGAACTCACTCCACACTGGGCCACTGAACTCACTCCATACTGGGCCACTGCTCTCACTCCACACTGGGCCACTGCTCTCACTCCGCACTGGGCCACTGCTCTCACTCCACACTGGGTCACTGCTCTCACTCCACACTGGGCCACTGCTCTCACTCCACACTGGGCCACTGAACTCACTCCACACTGGGCCACTGAACTCACTCCATACTGGGCCACTGCTCTCACTCCACACTGGGTCACTGCTCTCACTCCACACTGGGCCACTGCTCTCACTCCACACTGGGCCACTGAACTCACTCCTCACTGGGCCACTGCTCTCACTCCACACTGGGCCACTGCTCTCACTCCACACTGGGCCACTGCTCTCACTCCGCACTGGGCCACTGCTCTCACTCCGCACTGGGCCACTGCTCTCACTCCATACTGGGCCACTGCTCTCACTCTGCACTGGGCCACTGCTCTCACTCAACACTGGGCCACTGCTCTCGCTCGTCACTGGGCCACTGATCTCACTCCACACTGGGCTACTGCTCTCACTCCACACTGGGCCACTGCTCTCACTCAACACTGGGCCACTGCTCTCGCTCGTCACTGGGCCACTGATCTCACTCCACACTGGGCCACTGTTCTCACTCCACACTGGGTCACTGCTCTCACTCCATACTGGGCCACTGCTCTCACTCTGCACTGGGCCACTGCTCTCACTCAACACTGGGCCACTGCTCTCACTCAATACTGGGCCACTGCTCTCACTCAACACTGGGCCACTGCTCTCGCTCGTCACTGGGCCACTGATCTCACTCAACACTGGGCCACTGCTCTCACTCAACACTGGGCCACTGCTCTCGCTCGTCACTGGGCCACTGATCTCACTCCACACTGGGCCACTGTTCTCACTCCACACTGGGTCACTGCTCTCACTCCATACTGGGCCACTGCTCTCACTCTGCACTGGGCCACTGCTCTCACTCAACACTGGGCCACTGATCTCACTCCACACTGGGCTACTGCTCTCACTCCACACTGGGCCACTGCTCTCACTCCACACTGGGCCTCTGCTCTCACTCTGCACTGGGCCATTGCTCTCACTCCACACTGGGCCACTGCTCTCACTCCACACTGGGCCACTGCTCTCACTCAACACTGGGCCACTGCTCTCACTCCACACTGGGTCACTGCTCTCACTCCACACTGGGCCACTGATCTCACTCCTCACTGGGCCACTGCTCTCACTCCACACTGGGCCACTGCTCTCGCTCGTCACTGGGCCACTGATCTCACTCCTCACTGGGCCACTGCTCTCACTCCACACTGGGCCTCTGCTCTCACACCGCACTGGGCCACTGCTCTCGCTCGTCACTGGGCCACTGCTCTCACTCCACACTGGGTCACTGCTCTCACTCTGAACTGGGCCACTGCCCACGATCGGCACTGGGCCGCTGCTCTCATTCCAAACTGGGCCAGTGCCCTCGCTTCACACTGGGCCACTGCCCTCACTCCACACTGGGCCAGTGACCTCACACAGCACTGGGCCAGTGCTCTCACTCTGCATTGGGCCACTGCTCTCACTCCACACTGGCCACAGCCCTCGCTCCACACTGGGCCACTGCCCTCACTCGGCACTGGCCCAGTGTCCTCAATCCACACTGGGCTACTGCCCTTGTTCAACACCGGGCCACTGCTCTCACTCCACACTGGGCAACTGCACTCGCTCCAAACTGGGCCACTGCCCTCACTCCACACTGGGCCACTGCCCTCACTCCACACTGGGCCAGTGATCTCACTCCGTATTGGGCCATGGCCTTCGCTCAACACTGGGCCACTGCTGTCATTCCACACTGTGCCACTGCTGTCATTCCACACTCGGCCACTGCTCTCACTCCACACTGGGCCACTGCTCTCACTCTGCACTGGGCCACTGCTCTCACTCCACACTGGGCCACTGCTGTCATTCCACACTGGGCCACTGCCCTCACTCCACACTGGGCCATTGCTCTCACTCCACACTGGGCCACTGCTCTCACTCTGCACTGGGCCACTGCTCTCACTCCACACTGGGCCACTGCTCCCACTCCACACTGGGCCACTGCTCTCACTCTGCACTGGGCCACTGCTCTCACTCCGCACTGGGCCACTGCTCTCACTCCACACTGGGCCACTGCTCTCACTCCACACTGGGCCACTGCCCTCACTCCGCACTGGGTCACTGCTCTCACTCCACACTGGGCTACTGCTCGCTCGTCACTGGGCCACTGCTCTCACTCCACACTGGGCCACTGATCTCACTCCTCACTGGGCCACTGCTCTCACTCCGCACTGGGCTACTGCTCGCTCGTCACTGGGCCACTGCTCTCACTCCACACTGGGCCACTGCTCTCACTCCACACTGGGCCACTGCTGTCATTCCACACTGGGTCACTGCTCTCACTCCGCACTGTGCCAGTGCTCTCACTCCACACTGGGCCACTGCTCTCACTCCACACTGGGCCACTGCCCTCACTCCACACTGGGCCACTGCTCCCACTCCACACTGGGCCACTGCTCTCACTCCACACTGGGCCACTGCTCTCACTCCGCACTGGGCTACTGCTCGCTCGTCACTGGGCCACTGCTCTCACTCCACACTGGGCTTCTGCCCTCACTCCGCACTGGGCCACTGCTCTCACTCCACACTGGGCCACTGCTCTCACTCCACACTGGGCCACTGCTCTCACTCCACACTGGGCCACTGCTCTCACTCCACACTGGGCCACTGCTCTCACTCTGCACTGGGCCACTGCTCTCAATCCACACTGGGCCACTGCTCTCACTCCACACTGGGCCACTGCTCTCACTCCACACTGGGCCACTGCTCTCACTCTGCACTGGGCCACTGCTCTCAATCCACACTGGGCCACTGCTCTCACTCTGCACTGGGCCACTGCTCTCACTCCACACTGGGCCACGGCCTTCGCTCCACACTGGGCCACTGCTCTCGCTCCACACTGGGCCACTGCTCTCACTCCGCACTGAGCCACTGCTCTCACTCCACACTGGGCCACTGCCCTCAGTCCACACTGGGCCAGTGCTCTCACTCCGTATTGGGCCATGGCCTTCGCTCAACACTGGGCCACAGCTGTCATTCCACACTGGGCCACTGCTGTCATTCCACACTGGGCCACTGCTCTCACTCTGCACTGAGCCACTGCTGTCATTCCACACTGGGCCACTGCCCTCACTCCACACTGGGCCACTGCTGTCATTCCACACTGGGCCACTGCCCTCACTCCACACTGGGCCACTGCTGTCATTCCACACTGGGCCACTGCCCTCACTCCACACTGGGTCACTGCCCTCGCTCCACACTGGGCCACTGCTGTCATTCCACACTGGGCCACTGCTCTCACTCCACACTGGGCCACTGCTCTCACTCCACACTGGGCCACTGCTGTCATTCCACACTGGGCCACTGCTCTCACTCCACACTGGGCCACTGCTCTCACTCCACACTGGGCCACTGCTGTCATTCCACACTGGGCCACTGCTCTCACTCTGCACTGGGCCACTGCTCTCGCTCCACACTGGGCCACTGCCCTCACTCCACACTGGGCCACTGCTGTCATTCCACACTGGGCCACTGCCCTCACTCCACACTGGGCCACTACTGTCATTCCACACTGGGCCACTGCCCTCACTCCACACTGGGCCACTGCTCTCGCTCCACACTGGGCCACTGCCCTCACTCCACACTGGGCCACTGCTCTCGCTCCACACTGGGCCACTGCCCTCACTCCACACTGGGCCACTGCTGTCATTCCACACTGGGCCACTGCCCTCACTCCGCACTGGGCCACTGCTGTCATTCCACACTGGGCCACTGCTCTCACTCCACACTGGGCCACTGCTCTCACTCCGCACTGGGCCCCTGCTCTCACTCCGCACTGGGCCACTGCTCTCACTCCGCACTGGGCCATTGCTCTCACTCCACACTGGGCCACTGCTCTCACTCCACACTGGGCCACTGCTCTCACTCCACACTGGGCCACTGCTCTCACTCTGCACTGGGCCACTGCTCTCACTCCGCACTGGGCCATTGCTCTCACTCCACACTGGGCCACTGCTCTCACTCCGCACTGGGCCCCTGCTCTCACTCCACACTGGGCCACTGCTCTCACTCCGCACTGGGTCATTGCTCTCACTCCACACTGGGCCACTGCTCTGACTCCACACTGGGCCACTGCTCACACTCCACACTGGGCCACTGCTCACACTCCACACTGGGCCACTGCTCTCACTCCACACTGGGCCACTGCTCTCACTCCGCACTGGGCCACTGCTCTCATTCCACACTGGGCCACTGCTCTCACTCCACACTGGCCCACTGCTCTCACTCCACACTGGGCCACTGCTCTCACTCCACACTGGGCCACTGCTCTCACTCCGCACTGGGCCACTGCTCTCACTCCACACTGGGCCACTGCTCTCACTCCACACTGGGCCACTGAACTCACTCCGCACTGGGCCACTGCTCTCACTCCACACTGGGCCACTGAACTCACTCCACACTGGGCCACTGCTCTCACTCCACACTGGGTCACTGCTCTCACTCCACACTGGGCCACTGCTCTCACTCCACACTGGGCCACTGAACTCACTCCTCACTGGGCCACTGCTCTCACTCCACACTGGTCCACTGCTCTCACTCCACACTGGGTCACTGCTCTCACTCCATACTGGGCCACTGCTCTCACTCTGCACTGGGCCACTGCTCTCACTCTGCACTGGGCCACTGCTCTCACTCAACACTGGGCCACTGCTCTCGCTCGTCACTGGGCCACTGATCTCACTCCACACTGGGCTACTGCTCTCACTCCACACTGGGCCACTGCTCTCACTCCACACTGGGTCACTGCTCTCACTCCACACTGGGCCATTGCTCTCACTCCACACTGGGTCACTGCCCTCACTCCGCACTGGGCCACTGCTCTCACTCCACACTGGGCCATTGCTCTCACTCCACACTGGGTCACTGCTCTCACTCCACACTGGGCCACTGCTCTCACTCCACACTGGGCCTCTGCTCTCACTCTGCACTGGGCCATTGCTCTCACTCCACACTGGGCCACTGCTCTCACTCCACACTGGGCCACTGCTCTCACTCAACACTGGGCCATTGCTCTCACTCCACACTGGGCCACTGCTCTCACTCCACACTGGGCCACTGCTCTCACTCAACACTGGGCCACTGCTCTCACTCCACACTGGGTCACTGCTCTCACTCCACACTGGGCCACTGCTCTCATTCCACACTGGGCCACTGCTCTCATTCCACACTGGGCCACTGCTCTCATTCCACACTGGGTCACTGCTCTCACTCCACACTGGGCCACTGCTCTCATTCCACACTGGGCCTCTGCTCTCACTCCACACTGGGCCACTGCTCTCATTCCACACTGGGTCACTGCTCTCACTCAACACTGGGCCACTGCCCTCGCTCCACACTGGGCCACTGCTCTCACTCCACACTGGGCCACTGCCCTCACTCCACACTGGGCCACTGCTCTCACTCCACACTGGGCCTCTGCTCTCACTCTGCACTGGGCCATTGCTCTCACTCCACACTGGGCCTCTGCTCTCACTCTGCACTGGGCCATTGCTCTCACTCCACACTGGGCCACTGCTCTCACTCCACACTGGGCCACTGCTCTCATTCCACACTGGGCCACTGCTCTCATTCCACACTGGGCCACTGCTCTCATTCCACACTGGGTCACTGCTCTCACTCCACACTGGGTCACTGCCCTCGCTCCACACTGGGTCACTGCTCTCACTCCACACTGGGTCACTGCTCTCACTCCACACTGGGTCACTGCCCTCGCTCCACACTGGGCCACTGCTCTCATTCCACACTGGGCCACTGCTCTCATTCCACACTGGGCCACTGCTCTCATTCCACACTGGGTCACTGCTCTCACTCCACACTGGGCCACTGATCTCACTCCTCACTGGGCCACTGATCTCACTCCTCACTGGGCCACTGCTCTCACTCCACACTGGGCCACTGCTCTCGCTCGTCACTGGGCCACTGATCTCACTCCTCACTGGGCCACTGCTCTCACTCCACACTGGGCCTCTGCTCTCACACCGCACTGGGCCACTGCTCTCGCTCGTCACTGGGCCACTGCTCTCACTCCACACTGGGTCACTGCTCTCACTCTGAACTGGGCCACTGCCCACGATCGGCACTGGGCCGCTGCTCTCATTCCAAACTGGGCCAGTGCCCTCGCTTCACACTGGGCCACTGCCCTCACTCCACACTGGGCCAGTGACCTCACACAGCACTGGGCCAGTGCTCTCACTCTGCATTGGGCCACTGCTCTCACTCCACACTGGCCACAGCCCTCGCTCCACACTGGGCCACTGCCCTCACTCCACACTGGGCCACTGCCCTCACTCCACACTGGGCCAGTGCTCTCACTCCGTATTGGGCCATGGCCTTCGCTCAACACTGGGCCACTGCTGTCATTCCACACTGGGCCACTGCTGTCATTCCACACTGGGCCACTGCTCTCACTCCACACTGGGCCACTGCTCTCACTCCACACTGGGCCACTGCTGTCATTCCACACTGGGCCACTGCCCTCACTCCACACTGGGCCACTGCTGTCATTCCACACTGGGCCACTGCTCTCACTCCACACTGGGCCACTGCTCTCACTCCATACTGGGTCACTGCCCTCACTCCACACTGGGCCACTGCTCCCACTCCACACTGGGCCACTGCTCTCACTCCACACTGGGTCACTGCCCTCACTCCACACTGGGCCACTGCTCCCACTCCACACTGGGCCACTGCTCTCACTCTGCACTGGGCCACTGCTCTCACTCCGCACTGGGCCACTGCTCTCACTCCGCACTGGGCTACTGCTCGCTCGTCACTGGGCCACTGCTCTCACTCCACACTGGGCCACTGCTGTCATTCCACACTGGGCCACTGCTCTCACTCCACACTGGGTCACTGCTCTCACTCCGCACTGTGCCAGTGCTCTCACTCCACACTGGGCCACTGCTCTCACTCCACACTGGGCCACTGCCCTCACTCCACACTGGGCCACTGCTCCCACTCCACACTGGGCCACTGCTCTCACTCCACACTGGGCCACTGCTCTCACTCCGCACTGGGCTACTGCTCGCTCGTCACTGGGCCACTGCTCTCACTCCACACTGGGCTTCTGCCCTCACTCCGCACTGGGCCACTGCTCTCACTCCACACTGGGCCACTGCTCTCACTCCACACTGGGCCACTGCTCTCACTCCACACTGGGCCACTGCTCTCACTCCACACTGGGCCACTGCTCTCACTCTGCACTGGGCCACTGCTCTCAATCCACACTGGGCCACTGCTCTCACTCCACACTGGGCCACTGCTCTCACTCTGCACTGGGCCACTGCTCTCACTCCACACTGGGCCACTGCTCTCACTCCACACTGGGCCACTGTCCTCCCTCCACACTGGGCCACTGCTCTCACTCTGCACTGGGCCACTGCTCTCACTCCACACTGGGCCACTGCTCTCACTCCACACTGGGCCACTGTCCTCCCTCCACACTGGGCCACTGCCTTCGCTCCACTTTGGGCCACTGCTCTCGCTCGTCACTGGGCCACTGCTCTCACTCCACACTGGGCCACTGCTCTCACTCCACACTGGGCCACTGCTCTCACTCCACACTGGGCCATTGCTCTCACTCAACACTGGGCCACTGCCCTCACTCCACACTGGTCTTCTGCCCAAACTCCGCACTGGGCCACTGCTCTCACTCCACACTGTGCTTCTGCCCTCACTCTGCACTGGGCCACTGCTCTCACTCCACACTGGGTCACTGCCCTCACTCCACACTGGGCCACTGCTCTCACTCCACACTGGGTCACTGCCCTCACTCCACACTGGGCCACTGCTCTCACTCCGCACTGGGCCTCTGCTCTCACTCCACACTGGGCCACTGCTCTCACTCCACACTGGGCCACTGCTCTCACTCCACACTGGGCCACTGCTCTCACTCCACACTGGGTCATGGCCCTCACTCCACACTGGGTCACTGCTCTCACTCCACACTGGGCCACTGCTCTCACTCCACACTGGGTCATGGCCCTCACTCCACACTGGGTCACTGCTCTCACTCCACACTGGGCCATGGCCCTCACTCCACACTGGGTCACTGCCCTCATTCCACACTGTGTCACTGCTCTCACTCCGCACTGGGCTTCTGCCTTCACTCCACACTGGGCCAGTGCTCTTATTCCGTATTGGGCCACTGCCCTCACTCTACACTGGGCTACTTTCCTCGCTCCACACTGGGCCCCTGCCTTCGCTCCACTTTGGGCCACTGCCCTCACTCCACACTGGGTAAAAGCCCTCATTCCACACTGGGCCACAGCTGTTGTTCCGCACTAGGCCACTGCTCTCACTCCGAACTGAGCCAGTGCCCTCGCACCACTGCCCTCGCTCTGCACTGGGCTGCTGCCCTTGCTCCAGAGTGGGCCACTGACCTCGCTCCGCACTAGGCCACCGCTCTCACTGCGCACTGGGCCAGTGCTCTCGCTCCAGACTGGGCCACAGCTTTCGCTCTGCCAAGCTCCACCTCAGGTTGCCAACCAAGTTCGCACATTACACCACTCGCCCTGCTCTGCATCAGGCCACTACCCCCCCCTCCCACACCGGGCCACAAACCCCAGCTCCCATACCGGCCCACAGCGAGCCGCTGGTGTCCATCTCCATGCAGTTGACCTCGCTTTGGAGGTCAGAGTTGGATTTCCAAGACTGAGAGTCTGAGAAGACAGAAAAGCAGAAGAAAATACAGAAGGAAGGAAAAGACGGGGGTGGGAAGAAAAAGAACAGGTGGAGGGGACAAGCTCTGGAAGTCCTACTTCCACTATTTTTACCAGAAGATTTATCCAAATTCAGACTTTTCTACTTCTCTAGCACCTTCTCCTTCACTAATCTGCCACCTGACCCTCTTTAAGTTTTGGTATGTTACTGTGATCTTCCATTGTGATTGACAGAATTATTCATTCCTCCACTATTTCTTTGTTCCCCATTGCTATTTCTCCAACCTCATTTTGCAGTGGTCCATTGACCACTCTTGTCGCTCTTTGACTGTGAGTATGAATAAATAAGCTGTTGCAATCTTCTTTGTGTTATGAACCACTTGGTTATTGAACAGAAAAGGTTATAGAAGGGGGTAGGTGAGTAGCTGTGATCAGGGACAGGGTGGAGCACACTCTGTTGAGTTGAGAATGGGGGGGTGGGTCACTCTTGCCCGTCTCAAAGATGGCGGCGCCCACGCTCAATCCGTCATCGCAGCGGAGCGGACATGCCCGGCCGCCAGGATGGGTGGACTTCGGGTTTCCGGTTCCGGCCGGGAGGCTTGTTGTGAGGCGCGGGGCCTAAGGGAGAGCCCGAGGCGGATTGGCGAGTTAGGCCCCGGCCTCTGGGGCCTGCACCCGCCGCGGAGGACTCCGCCTCGCTTTGCTCATTTCACCAAATCGAGTGGCCGACATGAGCGGCAGTGGCGGGGGTTACATCGACCCGATCTGGTGGCGGGAGAATGGTGAGGGCACCGGGGAGGGGAGGGGAGGGGAGGGGCGGTCTGGATGGGGGTTTGGAGAGAATGGGGGGGTTTGGGGAGAATGGGGGGGTTTGGGGAGAATGGGGGGGTTTGGGGAGAATGGGGGGGTTTGGGGAACGGACAGGGTTTGGGGAACGGACAGGGTTTGGGGAATGGGGGGGGTTTGGGGAGAATGGGGGGGTTTGGGGAGAATGGGGGGGTTTGGGGAGAATGGGGGGGTTTGGGGAGAATGGGGGGGTTTGGGGAGAATGGGGGGGTTTGGGGAACGGACAGGGTTTGGGGAACGGACAGGGTTTGGGGAACGGACGGGGTTTGGGGAGAATGGGGGGGTTTGGGGAGAATGGGGGGGTTTGGGGAGAATGGGGGGGTTTGGGGAGAATGGGGGGGTTTGGGGAGAATGGGGGGGTTTGGGGAATGGGGGTGTTTGGGGAGTGGGGGGGGTTGGGGAATGGGGGTGTTTGGGGAGTGGGGGGGGTTGGGGAATGGGGGTGTTTGGGGAGTGGGGGGGGTTGGGGAATGGGGGTGTTTGGGGAGTGGGGGGGGGTTGGGGAATGGGGGTGTTTGGGGAGTGGGGGGGGGTTGGGGAATGGGGGTGTTTGGGGAGTGGGGGGGGGTTGGGGAATGGGGGTGTTTGGGGAGTGGGGGGGGGTTGGGGAACGGACAGGGTTTGGGGAGTGGGGGGGGTTTGGGGAGTGGGGGGGGTTTGGGGAGTGGGGGGGTTTGGGGAGTGGGGGGGGTTTGGGGAGTGGGGGGGGTTTGGGGAGTGGGGGGGGTTTGGGGAGTGGGGGGGGTTTGGGGAATGGGGGGGTTTGGGGAGTGGGGGGGGTTTGGGGAGTGGGGGGGGTTTGGGGAATGGGGGGGTTTGGGGAGTGGGGGGGGTTTGGGGAATGGGGGGGTTTGGGGAGTGGGGGGGGTTTGGGGAATGGGGGGGTTTGAGGAGTGGGGGGGGTTTGGGGAATGGGGGGGTTTGAGGAGGGGGGGGGTTTGGGGAGTGGGGGGGTTTGGGGAACGGACAGGGTTTGGGGAGTGGGGGGGGTTTGGGGAACGGACAGGGTTTGGGGGTGGGGGAGGTTTGGGGAACGGACAGGGTTTGGGGGTGGGGGAGGTTTGGGGAACGGACAGGGTTTGGGGGTGGGGGAGGTTTGGGGAACGGACAGGGTTTGGGGGTGGGGGAGGTTTGGGGAACGGACAGGGTTTGGGGAACGGACAGGGTTTGGGGGTGGGGGAGGTTTGGGGAACGGACAGGGTTTGGGGAACGGACAGGGTTTGGGGGTGGGGGAGGTTTGGGGAACGGACAGGGTTTGGGGAACGGACAGGGTTTGGGGGTGGGGGAGGTTTGGGGAATGGGGGAGTTTGGGGAACGGACAGGGTTTGGGGAACGGACAGGGTTTGGGGGTGGGGGAGGTTTGGGGAACGGACAGGGTTTGGGGAACGGACAGGGTTTGGGGAACGGACAGGGTTTGGGGGTGGGGGAGGTTTGGGGAACGGACAGGGTTTGGGGAACGGACAGGGTTTGGGGAACGGACAGGGTTTGGGGGTGGGGGAGGTTTGGGGAACGGACAGGGTTTGGGGGTGGGGGAGGTTTGGGGGAATGGGGGGGTTTGGGGAACGGACAGGGTTTGGGGTAGGTTTGGTGGGGTGAATGGGGAAGGAGGTAATGAGGCTGGGGAGCTTGGTGGGATGGGGAGGCTAGGGCTGGACATTGTGGAAGAAAGACTGAGGTGTGTATTTAGGGAGGGAAATGTTGGGGGTGCTTGGTGGAATGGGAGACTGGGGAGACAGACTAGATGGGAGGGTGAGGGGGAATGACAGTGAGCGGTGGGGACTGAGACTGGGATAGAAGAGGGAGACAAAGGAGCAGGAAAGTGAGAGGTGGATTTGGAGGTGGGGCTGGGAAGAGAGGAGGTTGATGAGTTGAGGGTAAAAGAATGAGATTGAAGAGTGAGATGGAGGGGAGAAGTTGCAGGAGATGTAAACCATTAACCTGTAGCAGGGAGAGGTGGAATTTGGAGTGTGTCCAAGCCATCAAAAGAAACAATGCCTTGGTTGAGGTATGTGATGAGAGGCAATGCTGGTAGTGGGGTGGTGGGTAGGAGAATGGAGAGAGGGCAAGAGAATTGGAAGTGATGGCGGTTGGTTGTGCATGTTGGGAGAATTGATCACTATTCTTGGAAGATAGTGAGATAATTTATCGGAAAACACAAGGAATTATTAGAGTTGATAAGTGCAAATGTGAAGGCAGGTAATGGACCAAATTGCATGAATCCTTGAATCTGATGGAATGCACATTGTAGCTTAGACACAATATAGCAGAAGGTGCAACCAGTGTTTCAAACCTCTTCTGATCTAACAGTCGTGTGGAACTCGTGAATGGGCGAGCAAGCACACGAGCTTCAGAGGGGAGACGGAGTAAAGAGGTGAACTTGGATGATAGAGACTTCATCCAGTGGTTACCAAGCACTAGATTGTAGGGAGGGTTCAGTGTGCAGTTCTGGTCACCAAATTACTGATTGTTGAGACTAAAGAGAATACAGAGGAGAATAATGAGATTGTTGTCAGGACTGAAGAATTTTAGTGATGAGCAAAGGTCTGAACGATTTTGTTTTTGCAATGAAGGAAGTTGAGGGGCGATTTCAAATTGCGCAACATTGTGGGGCCTGGATGGAAAGGATATGTTGAAATTAGCACAGGAAATAGAAGCACGAGGAGGCTGTTTCAACCCTTTGAGCCTGCTCAATCAAAGCTCTGCCACTCACTACATCATAGCTGATCATCGTCTCCTGCTCCTCCTTATTCCCCATAGCTTTTAGTCTCCTTAGCCTGAAGAATTTTGGAAATGCACATCAGAGCAGGACTTATACACTTAATGGTAAGGTCCTAGAGAGTGTTGCTGAACAAAGAGACCTTGGAGTACAGGTTCATAACTCCTTGAAAGTGGAGTCGCAGGTAGATAGGATAGTGAAGAAGGCGTTTGGTATGCTTTCCTTTATTGGTCAGAGTATTGAGTACAGGAGTTGGGAGGTCATGTTGCGGCTGTACAGGACATTGGTTAGGCCACTGTTGGAATGTTGTGTGCAATTCTGGTCTCCTTCCTATCGGAAAGATGTTGTGAAACCTGAAAGGATTCAGAAAAGATTTACAAGGATGTTGCCAGGGTTGGGGGATTTGAGCTATAGGGAGAGGCTGAACAGGCCGGGGCTGTTTTCCCTGGAGCGTCGGAGGCTGAGGGGTGACCTTATAGACGTTTACAAAATTATGAGGGGCATGGATAGGACAAATAGGGTAAATTTTCCCAGGGGTGGGGGAGTCCAGAACTAGAGGGCATAGGTTTAGGGTGAGAGAGGAAAGATATAAGAGAGACCTCAGAGGCAACTTTCCCACGCAGAGGGTGGTGCATGTATGGAACGAACTGCCAGAGGAAGTGGTGGAGGCTGGTACAATTGCAACATTTAAGAGGCATTTGGATGGGTATATGAATAGGAAGGGTTTGGAGGGATATGGGCAAAGTGCTGGCAAATGAGACTAGATTAGGTTGGGATATCTGCTCTGCATGGACGGGTTGGACCGAAAGGTCTGTTTCTGTGTTGTACATCTCTGACTCTAATTATCCCCTATTCCAAGTAGATAACCAGAGGGCATAGATTAAAAATTATTGAAAGAATGTTAGTGGTAGGGTTCTGGAACTTGAAGGGTGGTTGAAGCACTTCACCATCTTTTTTAAAAAGACGATTGTATACACCATCACCAAAATGCTGTACGTTTCTTTGTAGGCTGACACAGGTGCATTGGGCTGGATGGTCTTTCTATGTGTAACTTCAGAGCAGGAGCGTGATGTTCAGCCCCTCCAGCCTGTTCTGCTATTCTAGATCATGGCTGTCCATCTCACCTCAGCACCAAATCCATTGATGCCATATTTACTCTGTTTAAACTCAGTAACCAGACATTAGTTGGTCTGAAGTCAGCTGTGGGTAATCTCTTAGAACTCTATACATGGGATAGATTGAGGAGACCATTAGAAAAACCTGAATTACTCAGATGCAGCCAACGCAAACGTATCTGTTGAAGAGCAATCCTGTTTGAGTAATGGTGTATTGAAGCCAGATTAAAGAAAAAGCAATGCAATGGGTGTAACTTATTTGCATGTTCATCTCATTGAAGAAGCCTCGGCTCCTGAAGGGCTGTTAGAGAATCACTTTAAAAGGAAAAGGCTTGTAGTTATACAGCACCTTTCATGGTTGTTTCACGATGGTTTACAGCAGTAAAATGACTTGACATTTCACCGTTTTTAAAAAAAGAACTCTCTGTCGGAGGCAGTCGTGTGTTCTGAACTAGGTAGATCTGTTTCTGTGACGTTGATTGAGTGATAGGTGTTGGCCAGAACTGAAGGAGAACTCCCCAGCTCCTCTTCAAAGTGAGCACATTACTCCTCCAGTAATGCATTAACTGTCAGCCTTGATTTTGGAGGAGGACTTGAACTCAGAACATTCAGATTCATGCAACAGTGCTAGCCACTGAAGGACAACTGTCACGGGGGAGAGAGAAAAAACTATTTAAAAACAAACAATTGGTTAACACAGGAAGCAGAGACAAACGGGTGAAGCTATCTCAGCACAAATCCAACTTCCTTCAGAACCCACCGCTGACTGAAACATTGGTCATACTACCTGGTATCTGGTTAAATTTGATTTACATTTTGTGATTACAACTCAAAAGTGGTTTGAGAACTGAGTGGTTGCTTGATGTCTAAAAGAATTGGAACTGACTGCAGTTGCTAGGTATTTTTTTGTGTGTGTGGCTGATTGGTTATAGCAAACAAAATCTCAATCTGGAGTCCAGGATGGTTGTAGGCATGTTGTTGGAAGAGTTGGTTTAGAAGGACAAAAGCAGCAGATGTGTGGGAATACCATTCCCGACAAGTTCCCCTCTGAACCACTCCCCATCCTGACCTTTACTATGGAAGCAGACCCTTCGGTCGAATTAGTCTACGCCGACGATGTTCCCAAACCAAACTGTCCCACTTGCCTGTGCTTGGCCCATATCCCTCCAAACCATTCCTCAGTGTGACTGGTTCAAAGTCCTGGAATTCCCTTCCTAACAGCACTGTGGGTGACTCTGCAGGGGTTCCAGAAGGCAGCTTCCCAACACCACCACCACTTCCCAGGGAATTAGGGATGGCCAGTAAATACTAGTCCAGCCAATGATGCTCACATTTTGTGAATGACGGAATCTTTTTAAAAAAAATCCATCTGGGCAAATGTGGTGTAATTTCAGGATTCCAATGTATTCGAACCATTTTTACAGCAGCTGACGATTCTGAAGTATCTTATATGTGGGAGGAGTAAATGTTAAGGTTTTGAAAATTTCAAATGTCACTGTTATTTTGGTGTTAGCTGAGATCCATTACCAGAGACAATGACTGAGTACTTGAAAAATGTGAGCTCATCTGAGAGTCAGCATGTATTTGTAAAGGATATGCCATGTCTGACTAATGTCATTGAGTTTTGAGAGATTGGTGGCTTTGATAGAGGAGTGGTTTTGAAGTAAAGAAGTACTTCCTGGATGTGTGTGACAGTTTCTTCTCTGGAATCTATTTGCAAAGGTGAGATTGCAGAAGAATTGCAGTAACCTAATTGAAGCAGTAATTCTGGTTGGGATGTCGGAGGCAGTGGTATTCCAAACGCTTAATGGTTAATAATGATCCCGGTTACAATGCTGTAAACCACATTTAAAGTTGTATGTTTGCCAAGTGGTGTCTGAGTTTTAGTTTCGTTTCTGTTCAATCTTTTCCATTTTAACCAGTGACTCAAAAACAACTGGCCGGTTTCATCTGAGCAGTGCTGAGACAAAATATTAATTCACAGAAGGTTTTTATTTTCTCTTGTTAAGTGCCTTTTATATAAAAGAAATAGTTCTTGAGTGTAACTTATTTATCAGAATTCCAAGGCAGCGTTGGTGTCTTTTGTTTAAAGTTTAAGACTCTATTCTTTCAGAAAAGGCAGTCTCACTCTCGACTAAAATCAGACCACAGTCGTGAAGTCCCTGGAGAACAGGCACTAATCTAATCGGGTAGATCGATTATTTAAGTATTATTTAAAGGAGGCAGCATGGGCTTTGAGACTTGTCAGGCTGGTAAAGGTTTGTTCCAGATTGCGCACTGGGTGGGAGGAAGTATTTTCCCTGTCTGTTTGCTTTGTATACTGTGCTGTGGAATGGTTGTCTCCATGCTCTGTCTCAGTGCTTACTGAGACATTGCATTCACGTTTCTGAGGAAGCATCAGATGAATACAATGCTACTGCTGTGGATGGATCAGAGGGACAGCGTTTCTTGAAAAGGTTGCAGTAAGCCACAATTGCTAAATCAGGTTCTTGAAAAGCAGTAATACCAAAGCGAAGTTTGGATATAGCTGGAGGTGTCTGATTAGCCTCTGTCGCTGCGTTTAAGCTGGTACCTGTCAGACATTTCGAAGTCAAGGGAGAACTGACTTTAAATTTTCAAATTAATTTGTGATATTAGCAGAATATTATTTAAATGGAAAGAGACTAGAGGAATGCTGAGGATCTGGGTTTCAGGTGAATTGCCAAAAGTTATGAAGAAATTAAGAATGCAACTGCAACGGTGACGTATTAAGGGATTATGGAGTATAAAAGTAGAGAGGTCTTACTGAAACCATTGGTTAGACCACACTTGAAAAAAGGCGTAGTTATGTTTCTCTGCTTAATGAGAGAGATTAATGAGAACAGTTCAGAGGAGGTTCACTCGGCTGATTGTGGGATGAAAGGATTGTCTCAATTAAGAGAATAGATTTTACACATTTAAGAGAACAAGTGGTTAATTTGTTCAAGGCATTATAAGATCCTGCGAGGTCTCAGCAGGCTGGATACGGAGAGAATATTCCCCCTTGTGTGGGAATCCAGAACTCTTGAGTGAGTTTCATGACCAGAGAATTCCATGACTGGGGAATTTTCTTCCCTCGGGAGCAGTGGAGGCAGTGTAATTAAGCATATTCCAGGATGGCGGAGACAGGTTTTTGATCTCGCTCAGGACTGAGGCTTTGGAAGCCAGCAAGTGGAGTTCAGAGCCGAAGCAGATCAACCTTCATCCTATCAAATGGTACAATAAGCTGGAGGGCCTGAGTGGCCTCCTAATTTCTCATTTTCCCTGGAGAAACTCAGCAGTTTTGGTAGCATCTGTTGGGAGAAGAACAGAGTTAACGTTTTGAGTCTTGTGACTCTGTTTTCTCCAGATTTTGCCAGACCTGCTCAGTTTTTCCATCAGTTTCTGTTTTTGTTTGTTTCAAATCTCCAGCATCTGTAGTTCTTTGTTTTGTGCAAGTCTTGTGCATCATAAGAATGTGTAAATCTTCCCATTGTGACAGTGGAAGATGTCCTGAACAAGAGTTTTAAATTGTTGTGATCTTCACCTTGTTGCTTTTGCAAGATACAAGAATATAATTTCACAGCTGCACCTCAGGAGAAGACCATGTAACTTCAAGTGAATATTTCAAGTCAGTATTACATAGAACAGTACAGCATAGTACAAGTCCTTTGACCCACGATGTTGTGCTGAGCATTTATCTTAATCTAAGATCAACCTAACCTGCGCACCCCTCAATTTACTGTCGTCCATGTGCTTGTTCGGCAGTCGCTTAATTCTGTCTCCAGTATTGGTAAGTTTTTATCCCTTGCCCCTTAGATGCTCAGCAACAGTAAATTTTGCTCCTGAGAGGCATTAAAGTGGATAAATCCCCAGGACCTGATAAGGTGTATCCTCGAAGCAAGGGAAGTGATTGCTGGGCCCCTTGCTGAAATATTTGGATCATCAATAGTCACAATTGAGGTGCCTGAAGACTGAAGGTTGACAAGCAGGAGGCTGGAAGAACACAGCAAGCCTGGCAGCATCAGAAGGTGGAGAAGTCAACATTTTGGGTGTAATCCTTCTTCAGAAGACTGGAGGTTAGCTAACACGGTGCCACTATTTAAGAAAGGTGGTAAGAAAAAGCCAGGGAACTATAGACCAGGGGGCAAGTTGTTGGAGGGAATCCTGAGGGGCAGGATTTGCATGCACTTGGAAAGGTAAGGACTGATTAAAGATAGTCAACATGACTTTGTGTATGGGAAATCATGTCTGACTAACTTCATTGAGTTTTTTTTTGAAGAACTAACAAAGAGGAATAAAAGGATGATTAGGATAGGAATCGGGCCAGTTCAAAGACAGAAGTGGGAAGTTGAGTATGGACCCTGTGGAGATCGGAGAGGTGCTAAATGAACATTTCTCACCGGTGTTCGCTCAGAAAAAGGAGAATATTGTAGAGGAGAAGAATGAGGGAAGAGATATTAGACTAGAAAGGATCGAGGTTAGTTGTGCACAGGTGTTATCTCGAGAAGGAGTGAAAATAGACAAGTTACCTGGGCCGGATGGGATTTATCCGAGGATTCTCTGGGAAGCTAGGGAGGAGATAACCGAGCCTTTGTCAGTTGGAAGAATGTTACAGGTTGCAGGGGGACTTGGATAAACTGCAGAATTGGGCTGAGAGGCGGCAAATGGAGTTCAATGCAGCTAAATATGAGGTGATGCACTTTGGGAAGAATAACAGGAAGGCAGAATACTGGGTCAATGGAAAGATTCTTGGTAGTGTGGTTATGCAGAGGGAACCATATGCATAGATCCCTGAAAGTTGCCACCCAGGTTGATAGTGCTGTTAAGAAGGCATACGGTGTATTAGGTTTCATTGGTAGAGGGATTGAGTTCCGGAGCCACAATATCATGCTGCAACTATATAAAATGCTGGTGCGGCCACACTTGGAATATTGTGCACAGTTGTGGTCCCCATATTTCGGGAAGGATGTGGAAGCATTGGAAAAGGTGCAGAGGAGATTTACCAGGATGTTGCCTAGTCTGGAGGGAAGGTCTTATGAGGAAAGGCTGAGAGACTTGGGTCTGTTCTCATTGGAAAGAAGGCAGCTAAGGGGGGATTTGATAGAGACCTACAAGATGATCAGAGGATTAGATAGGGTAGACAGTGAAAGACTTTTTCCTAGGATGATGACGTCAGCTTGTACGAGGGGGCATAACTACAAATTGAGGGGTGATAGATTTAAGACAGATGTCAGAGGCAGGTTCTTTACTCAGAGAGTGGTGAGGGTGTGGAATGTCCTACCAGCTAATGTAGTCAACTCAGCCACATTAGGGAGATTTAAGCAATCCTTAGATAAGCACTTGGATGATTTTGGGATAGTGTAGGGGGACAAGCTGAGAATAGTTCACAGGTTGGCGCAACATTAAGGGCCGAAGGGCCTGTTCTGCGCTGTATTGTTCTATGTTCTAGGATTAATGAGCAGTGGTTTTGGTCGATGTGGACTTCAGTAAGGCGTTTGACAATGTTCCTCATGGTAGACTGGTTAGCAACGTGAGATCACACGGAATATGTGGAGAACTAGCCAATTGGTTATAGAACTAGATTGGAAGGTAGAAGACAGAGGTGGTGGTGGAGGATTGCTTTTCAGACTGAAGGCCTGTGACTAGTGGTGTGCCACAATGATCGATGTTGGGTCCACTACTTTTCATCATTTATATAAATGATTTGGATGTGAATATAGGAGGTATAATTAGTAAGTTTTCTGGTGACACTAAAATTAGAGGTGTAATGGACAGCGAAGAAGGTTACCTCAGATTATAACTGGATCTTGATCAGATGGGCCAATGGGCTGAGGAGTATCAGCTGGAGGACTTATACACTTAATGGTAAGGTCCTAGGGAGTGTTGCTGAACAAAGAGACCTTGGAGTGCAGGTTCATAGCTCCTTGAAAGTGGAGTCGCAGGTAGATAGGATAGTGATGAAGGCGTTTGGTATGCTTTCCTTTATTGGTCAGAGTATTGAGTACAGGAGTTGGGAGGTCATGTTGCGGCTGTACAGGACATTGGTTAGGCCACTGTTGGAATATTGCGTGCAATTCTGGTCGTCTTCCTATAGGAAGGATGTTGTGAAACTTGAAAGGGTTCAGAAAAGATTTACAAGTATGTTGCCAGGGTTGGAGGATTTGAGCTATGGGGAGAGGCCTAGGCTGTTTTCCCTGGAGTGTTGGAGGCTGAGGGGTGACCTTATAGAAGTTTATAAAATCACGAGCATGGATAGGGTAAATAGGCAAAGTCTTTTCCCTGGGATCGGGAGTCCAGAACTAGAGAGAGCATAGGTTTAGGGTGAGAGGGGAAAGATTTAAAAGGGACCTGAGCAATTCTTTCATGCAGAGGTTTGGTGTGAGTATGGAATGAGCTGCCAGAGGAAGTGGTGGAGGCTGGTACAATTACAACATTTAAAAGGCATCTGGATGGGTATATGAATAGGAAGGGTTTGGAGGGATATGAGCCGGGTGCTGGCAAATGGGACTAGATTAGGTTGGGATATCTGGTCAGCATGGATGAGTTGGACCGAAGGGTCTATTTCTGTGCTGTACATCTTTATGACTTTCATGAAGTGGACATGAGAATAAAAGTGTTTGTTTTTGCCTGTTTTATCTATTTTAGATAGAGGCTCTAATGGATCCTGTCACCTTGTGAACTGTTGGTGGAAATGTGGTTAGACTGAAAGTGTTCCTGGCTCAACAATCTCAGAAATGCTCTAATTCTTAGAGTCTTGTAGTTTGTACCTCATGTTAGAATGCCAAGCTGTCTGTAGCAGGGTAAATAATGAAAGTTTTTCCATTCCTTGTGAAGAGCTCTGTTTAATCACCATCTGGTGATGGATAATGCTTCCAATCTTAGGCAGTGTTAGCAAAGGGTTCAAGAGGCAAAGCTAATCCTGGATGGTCTGCTTGGATTTGAAGAGCAGAGCATAATGAGCTATTAACTTTTAGACTTTCAAATAATTTATAGAAAAAGAAAATGTGAGAGATTTTGGATGATTTTTAGTGAGATATCACGTGGCAGATTTTTATATGTATAACATTAATGGCAGCATTTGATAGTGTGGTGCAGTGGTAGTATCCCCAACTCTGAGCCAAGAGACCCAGGTTCAAGTTTGACCTGCTTCATGGGTGTGTAATAACCTCTCCGACCAGATTGATTTACAAAATGTCTTGAAGGCAATGACACTACGTGAATACAGAGCTGGCAAAGGGACATAGATGTTCTGGGCAATAAAAGCAAAATATTGCAGATGCCAGAGACCCAAAAGCAAAACAGTGTGATGGAGAAACTCAGCAGCACCCTTGCAACATCTGTGTAATGAGAATCAGAGTTAATATTCAGAGTCTGATGTGACTCTGATATTTCAGGGCTCCACTGCACATAATCTCCAAGACGGTTTGCAGTGGACCTGGCCAGGTAGTCCTTCCGTGACTACCTGGTCAGGTCCACGCCCCCCCCCCAACAACCCACCCTTCCGCCCTGGCAGTCTCCCCTGCCACCGCAGGAATTGCAAAACCTGTGCCCACACCCCCTCCCTCACCTTCCAAGGCCCAAAAGAAGCCTTCCACATCCATCAAAGTTTCACCTGCACATCCACCAATATCATTTATTGTATCCGTTGCTCCTGATGCAGTCTCCTGTACATTGGGGAGACTGGACGCCTCCTCACAGAACGCTTTAGGGAACATCTCCAGAACACTTGCACCAATCTACCCCATCGCCCCGCGGTCCAACATTTCAACTCCCCCTCCCACTCTGCCGAGGACATGCAGGTTCTTGGCCGCCTCCACCGCCGCTCCCTCACCACCAGACGTTTGGAGGGAGAATGCCTCACCTTCCGCCTCGGAACACTTCAACCCCAGGGTATCAATGTGGATTTCAACAGTTTCCTCATTTCCCCTCCCCCCACCTCACCCTAGTTCCAACCTTCGAGCTCAGCACCGCCCTCATGACCTGTCCTACCTGCCAATCTCCCTTCCCACCTATCTGCGCCACCCTCCCCTCTGACCTATCACTGTAAGTAATCTAATCTATTACCTCCATCCCCATCCCCTGATTGTACTCTTGGCTATCTTCTCCCCAGTCCCGTCCCACCCCATTTATCGCTCCACCCTGGAGGCTCCCTGCCCCTATTTCTGATTAAGGGCTTTTGCCCGAAATGTCGATTTTACTGCTGCTCGGATGCTGCCTGACCTACTGTGCTTTTCCAGCACAACTCTGATCTAAACCCTAGTTTCCAGCACCTGCCGTCCTCACTTTAGCCTACAATCTTCAAGATGTCTGCACGACTCCAATCCTGGCCTTGTGAGCATCCCCATCTTGAACCCCTTCAACATTTGCTGTGTTGCTTTCGCCTCCTGGGCCCAGAGCTCTCTGTATGTAACTTTTCTCCTCCACCTCTCTTGTCCTTACTTAGTGCTTTTTAAATCCTTCCTGTGTGACACAGTTTTTAATCAGCTGCCCTTACATCTCATTGATTTGGGACCAAATTCTGTTTGACAGCTAATGGTCCTGTTAGAGAGCGTGTCAGTAATAGGGTCAGGGGATGATGGTGGACCCGGGTGGACAAGATCAAAATCTGCAGGGGTTTGATTTTTGACCAGAGTCTGGGTCTTCAGTCAATCTGTGCCATTGAGATAACTGATATGACTCTCCACCTTTCTGAGAGTGAGCAATGGTTTGAAGTTTGCTCATGATGTGTGAGACAGAACGGGGAAGAATGAGAAGATTGCCAAAAGATACGGTGAATTGAGCAAAGTGGGTAGGATGCAAGATGTAAATAGACATGTACGAGAGTCATAGAGATGTACAGCATGGAAACAGACCCTTCAGTCCAACCCATCCATGCCGACCAGATATCCCAACCCAATCTAGTCCCACCTGCCAGCACCCGGCCCATATCCCTCCAAACCCTTCCTATTCATATACCCATCCAAATGCCTCTTAAATGTTGCAATTGTACCGGCTTCCATCACATCCTCTGGCAGCTCATTCCATACATGTACCATCCTCTGTGTGAAAAAGTTGCCCCTTTGGTCTCTCTCATATCTTTCCCCTCTCGCCCTTTAGTTCTGGACTCCCCGACCCCAGGGAAAAGCCTTTGTCTATTTATCCTATCCATGCCCCTCATAATTTTGTAAACCTCTATAGGGTCACCCCTCAGCCTCTGACGCTCCAGGGAAAACAGCCCAGCCTGTTCAGCCTCTCCCTGTAGCTCAGATCCTCCAACCCTGGCAACATCCTTGTAGATCTTTTCTGAACCCTTTCAAGTTTCACAACATCCTTCCGATAGGAAGGAGACCAGAATTGCACGCAATATTCCAACAGTGGCCTAACCAATGTCCTGTACAGCCGCAACATGACCTCCCAACTCCTGTACTCAGTACTCTGACCAATAAAGGAAAGCATACCAAAAGCCTTCTTCACTTTCCTATCTACCTGCGACTCCACTTTCAAGGAGCTATGAACCTGCACTCCAAGGTCTCTTTGTTCAGCAACACTCCCTAGGACCTTACCATTAAGTGTATAAGTCCTGCTAAGATTTGCTTTCCCAAAATGCAGCACCTCGCATTTATCTCAATTAAACTCCATCTGCCACTTCTTGGCCCATCTGGTCCAGATCCTGTTGTAATCTGAGGTAGCCCTCTTCACTGTCCACTACACTTCGAATTTTGGTGTCATCTGCAAACTTACTAACTGTACCTCTTATGCTCGCATCCAAATCATTTATGTAAATGACAAAAAGTAGAGGACCCAGCACCGATCCTTATGGCACTCCACTGGTCACAGGCCTCCAGTCTGAAGAACAACCCTCCACCACCACCCTCTGTCTTCTACCTTTGCGCCAGCTCTGTATCCAAATGGCTAGTTCTCCCTGTATTCCATGAGATCGAACCTTGCTATCCAGTCTCCCATGGGGACCTTGTCGAACGCCTTACTGAAGTCCATATAAATCACATCTACTGCTCTGCCCTCATCAATCTTCTTTGTTACTTCTTCAAAAAACTCAATCAAGTTTGTGAGACATGATTTCCCACACACAACGCCATGTTGACTATCCCGAATCAGTCCTTGCCTTTCCAAATACATGTACATCCTGTCCCTCAGGATTCCCTCCAACAACTTGCCCACCACCGAGGTCAGGCTCACCGGTCTATAGTTCCCTGGCTTGTCTTTACCACCCTTCTTAAACAGTGGCACCATGTTTGCCAACCTCCAGTCTTCTGGCACCTCACCTGTGACTATCGATGATACAAATATCTCAGCAAGAGGCCCAGCAATCACTTCTCTAGCTTCCCACAGAGTTCTCGGGTACACCTGATCAGGTCCTGGGGATTTATCCACCTTGACCCGTTTCAAAACATCCAGCACTTCCTCCTCTGTAATCTGGACATTTTGCAAGATGTCACCATCTATTTCCCTACAGTCTATATCTTCCATATCCTTTTCCACAGTAAATACTGATGCAAAATCTTCATTTAGTATCTCCTCCATTTTCTGAGGCTTCACACAAAGACTGCCTTGCTGATCTTTGAAGGGCCCTATTCTCTCCCTAGTTACCCTTTTGTCCTGTGAGGACCTGTACTAGCACTACACTACAAAGGTATAGCACTGTATATCCAAGTTTGCTGATGGTATGAAGTTTGGCTCATGAACAGGATTGTTGGGAGTAGAAAATTGGCAAGTGTGATAGATAGCAAGTTTTAAAATCTATCTTATGACTCAATGAGGAAGTGTGCTATCAAGCTCCATTACTCCACAGGCTGTCACAAATAGGGTGTTAGCACCCAACTAAACCATCAGTCAATTTGCCTGCCTGACTGCGATTCAGGGCAAAAGTAATTTATGTCAGATCTCGTCATTCACAGGAAAACAATTTAACAGACTACAATAATGGATTACTGGTTTACCACTGGGACCTAGACTGTATTCTTTTAAATCCCATCCCCTAGGGGGCCCCCCATCCCTATGTCACAGCCCCCATTCACTTATTCATTTGCATAAGATCAGACAAAAATAGACTGTTTAACGCAAATGTTGTGGCTGGAAAATATAGGCAGGGAAAATTTCTGGAAGTCAAAAGTCCAGACCGTAAAGGTGGTGAGTTATTTCTTTCAGATTTTAGGGTTTCGATGACCAGTGACACAATGTCTACAGAGTGATACTTCATCTTCCTGTCTTCAGTTGGATTTGGATCTTGTATGAGAATTCTCTCTGTACAGATTTTTCTTTGTGGTTTCGCTCTGAAGGGGGAGAGAGATCTTCCTTGTTGGTAGATTCCAGATGTCTACAGCTGCAGATCACTTGCAGACCTGCAACAAACTGCAACTGACCCAATCTTCAGGCTGTTGCTGGGGAGATGATGGTCATGGCATCATCACTGGAGTGTTAATCCAGAGACCCAGAGAATGTTCTGGGGACCCAGGTTCGAGTCCTGCCACAGCACACAATGGAATTGGAATTCACTTTTTAAAAAAACCTGGAATTACGTCTAATGATCGTGAATCATTTGTTGATTGTCTGGAAAGAGCCCATCTGTTCACTAATGTTCTTCAGGGAAGGAAACTGCTGTTGTTACCTGGTCTGACCTAAATGTGACCCACAGCAATGTGATTGACTCTTAACTGCAATTAGGGATGGGCAATAAATGCTGGCATGGCCAGCTATGCCCTCGTCCTGTCAATGAGTGACTTTTTTAACAAAAAAGTTCCTACTGAACTCCAACACCTGGTGCCACTGTGTTCCAGTGTATCCATTTTGCTGTTTGTTCCAAGCTTTTTGCAAAGATCTGTAGCTCAGGTTGTGGATGAGGTGGTTGGTGAGCTCGCCGAGCTGCTGGGCTGTCGTGTCGATGTTTCATTACCATGCTGGGTAACGCCATTGGTGTGATGTCTGTGAAGCGCTGTGGTTCTGTCCTGCTTGGGTTTTGTGTAGTCCGGTCTGCCGGGGTGAGTGTCACTTCTGGGTCTTCTCTGCTGCGGTTTGTACACCAGCTCTATCTCTGTGTGTTTGTGGATTTTATTTTCATTGAAAGCCAGCCTTCCAAGAACACTCTTGCATGTCTATGTTTGGCTTGCCCGAGAATGGTTACTTTGTAATAGTTGAATTGATGGCCCTCATGGTCTGTGAGTACAGAGATGAGGGAGAGTGGATCCTGGTTGCAAGTTGGTGTCCATGAAGTCAGATGGCAGTTTTCTTCCAAGGCTAGTGTTCTTTTTCTGTCTCCTTAACTTTTCATTTACACCATATAATCATCAAGTTGCAGGAAGGAAACTCTGGTATTTTTTAAGCTGTGTAGCAGCATCCATCTTACCATTTACAGGCTGTATTCTCACTACCTGTCCATCAGCAGATTGTGATTCAATGTTTCCTGTTTTTAAAACAAGTGGGAATACATTTCCCCCACTCGCTCTATCTATTGCCCAGTCTGGACTTTAATGTTGGAAAATCATTAACACATCTTGTAGGCTGCACTTGCGATTCTATTGTGTAGATTTTTCTCTCCTGGATATAGTCACCTCTGCAGCAAGTTATAACACACCAGTATACATTCCTGTCCCGAGAAAATGCGTGGAATGTTGATGGCCTGGCTGAAGATTTTTGAGACCTTTCTGGTAGAGGTTGCTGAGGACAGGTACGTGATTATAGTAGCCATATTTGGGCTGTTTAGTGTGCTTTTTGGAAATAGGTTTAGTGTCTATGTATTAAAATTTGGTTTAATCCTTCCTTGACACAATTGATCTTTGGAGAGGAAGACAATATTAATCGTACTCCAATTTTTTAAACCTGTTCCGATGCATGAAAAGTATTTGATTATTCTGCTATTCATTGTCAGGGTCGCACACGTGGTTATTTGATGCAGTCTTATGTGAGGATCTCTGAAAATGTTTATTTCTGTGATGACAGTGGAGGAGCACACAAATTTCAGGACTCCATTCGTCCCTTCTGCACTGCTTTGTGCAGAAGGAAATGGTACTGAGTAAATGCATGAAAATCAACTGAAAGGAAAGGAAGATATCAGCTGAGCCAGCTGAACATAGCTTTAGTGAGGAAAGAGAAGCAGTGGTTGTGTCACTGAGCGAGGTCATCCAGAATTCGGAGCTTCTGGAAAGATGGCCTGTATGTGAGTGTAGATGAGACATGATCTATATGGACTTCGACAAGGCGTTCGACAAGGTTCCCCATGGGCGACTGATTAGCAAGGTTAGATCTCTCAGAATAGAGGTATGGATAGGGTAAATAGTCACAGTCTTTTCCCTAGAGTCGGGGAGTCCAGAACTAGAGGGCATAGGTTTAGGGTGAGAGGGGAAAGATATAAAAGAGACCTAAGGGGCAACCTTTTCACGCAGAGGGTGGTATGTGTATGGAATGAGCTGCCAGAGGATGTGGTGGAGGCTGGTACAATTGCATCATTTAAAAGGCATTTGGATGGGTATATGAATAGGAAGGGTTTGGAGGGATATGGGCCGGGTGCTGGCAGGTGGGACTAGATTGGGTTGGGATATCTGGTCGGCATGGACGGGTTGGACTGGGGTCTGTTTCTGTGCTGTACATTCTATGCCTCGAAGATGTGCAAGCAACATCAATCCATAGGCCCCATCTGGAAATGTGGAAGAGGGATTAAGGATGAATTTTTGTGGGGTCTGTAGCTCTGCTGACATTGCACGTTGTGTCGGCTGTGGATAGACGAGCAAAAACCTGGGTTGGTAGGTTTTGTAAGAACCGTGAGTGATGAAGTCGGTCTGCATTTCTTTCGGTGCACTGTGGAACTGTTTTTTTTATTCCCTAAAGCCTTTCTTTTTGCAGAAGGCTGTTACCTGTCAACATTGACGGATAAAGCCAACGTTTACCACCATAACCTGCAGGACAATCCGGTTACAAATCAGGTATGCATGGTGCCTGTAAGGGTACCTATCATTGTAATGATAGTTATGCTGCCGCACAGCCCACAGTTATTTGGTGTTTGCCTAGCCAATGGCGGTGGGCTGCTTGGAGGCGTTCAGACTATTCCTCTCTGAGAATGCTGATACTCTGTTTATTACTTATTGTAACTTTGGAAAAGTAGCAGCAGCCAATCAGCTTGAGGAAAAACAATGACAGAAAATGTTTTTGTATCTCTTTGTATTTCTGTTTATTCATTCCTGGGTTGCATGCATCAATGGAGGGCCAGCATTAATTGCCCATCACTATTTGACCTTTGAAATGAGCAGCTTGCTAGACCCTTTCAGAGGGCTGTTAGAGGTCCATCATATTACTGAGAATCTGGAGTTACGTGGGTGACCTTTTTCTTCCCCCAGGACTTTGATATTCTGAGTTTTATTGATTTATTCCTTGCCCATCCCTCGTTGCCCCTTGAGAAGGTGGTGGTGAGCTGCCTCCTTGAATCACTGCAGTCCTTGTGCTGTGGGTTGGCCCGCAATGCCCTTGGGGAGGGAATTCCAGGATTTTGACCCAGCAACGGTGAAGGAATGCAGATATTTCCAAGTCAGGGTGGTGAGTGGCTTGGAGGGGAACTTGCAGTTGATAGAGTTCCCTTGTATCTGTTACCTTTGTCCTTCAAAATGGCAGGGGTTGTATACTTGGTATGTACTGTCTCGGGATCTGTGGTAAACCTGTACAGTGCATCCCGCAAATGCTTCACATTGCTAATTCTCTGGGCTGGGGAATTGGGTTTTAATCTCTATTTGTTTGGTGGGTTTTGCTGTTGGTCACAATTTTTTTCAGTTTTTCCAATTGTGTTCTCTTGCAGAGGCTGGACAATTTTTTAAAAGATCTAATTGAGAGCAGTCCAGTGGAGGTTCATCAGTGTGTTTTTAATGAGGAGACAGCCATAATGGAGCAGCATGTTTTTGGTAATTTGTGTCTACAAGAATCTTGCTTGATCTTTGGGTTAATATCAATAGTTGTGTTTTGTCACAATTTCCACCCACTTCACCCTTTCGCACGCCCCTCTTGTATAGAAAGTAGGAGCAGAAGTAGCCAACCGGCCCTTGGATCCTGCTCCATCATTAAATATGGTCATTGCTGATCCTCTGTATCACTGTTGTGTTCCCCTGTCTCCCCATATTCCCTTGATGTCATTAAAATCTAGACAAAAAAAACTATCTCTTCCTTGAATCAGTGTCCTGTTCCCCCACAGCCTTCTGTGATTGAGAATTCTACAGGTTCACTCAGGTTTGAGTGAAGGCAGTGATCTCAGTTCTGAGTGGTCTACCCTGTGTCCTGAGACTGTCCCACGGTTCTAGACTGCCTACTAAGGGAAAATATTTACCTGAACTGCATCGCTGTAGCCCTGTTAGAATTTTGTACAGTTCAGTCCGATCCCCTCATCCTTCTAAACTCCAGTGAACACAGGTCCACCCAAACCAATCTGTTCCTGGAATCAACCTATTGACCCTCCACTGCATTCTGTCTCTGCCAAGCACCTCCTTTCTTGAGGGATGCGAAAATTGCAAGCAGTACTCCAGGTATGGTCTCACCAAGGCCTTGTATAACTGCAGTGAGGCAGTTCTGAACTCCTTCTGAATTCCAACCCTCTTGCACTGAAGACCAATGTTCTATATATGAATGCTTGGTGCGGTTGGCTGTTTACTTTCATTAACGGATGTAAAAGGACACCCAGACCCCTCTGTGTATCCATGATTCCCAATGTATCACCATTCAATTTAATTCATCTGTTTCTTACACCGTAGCATATAATTTCACAACTATCCATGCTGTATTGCATCTGCCATGTGTTTGTTCTGGCTCAACTTATCTAAATCACCTTGAAGCCTCCTTGCACCCTCTTTACAACTAAGTCCAAGCCAATTGTCTCCCCTGTACTGCTGATGCATAATTTTAAGGGTCCCTGCTTCCTCTGTTATTACTACGGTGTTTATTCTTCAACTAGTCAGATCATAAAGTGGCTCAGGTGCTCTTGAGGTAGAGTCATACGCCATACCCTGTGGTGATCACCTCAGTAACACTTGGATAGTAATATTGGTGGTAATGGTCTGTGATCCCATGGTCAATTGTTCAGCATAGTCCCAGGGATCAGCAGTGAATCCTGTAACTCTGCACTGGGCAGTTGTGCACAGTCTTCACTTGTGTGATGGACAGGAACTGAATCTCCTGACTGGGAGATTTTCTGTGCCATACTTGAGGGAGTGCTGCAGCTCAGAACTTCAAATGAGCAGCATGTGTTTTCTCAGTTGGATGTTAAGGATCCCATGAGGGGCCATGTCCTGGACCAGAGACCTGGGTAAACCGCAGTGGTCTGCTCCCAATTTAAATGAGTGGAGCAGTATTTCTGCTGCTGGAGAGTGTGTGGCGAGAGTTTCAGTGTCACCTCATGTATCCAGAGTAGACACTCGTGTCGCGTGATCCTGGGCTAGCAACGCAAATGGAATCAGGTCCTTTTACAGGGTTCAGGAGCGGAGGAATGAGAGCCAGAGCTGGAGATGATAAAGACAATCTGACTTCACTGTTATTGTATTGGTCCTGTAGATTCAAGTGATGATGATGATAATTACACCTATGAAGATGATTATTCCAATGATGATGATGACCACAACGTTGATACATTTTGCGGATTACGGAAAAATTTCCTCTACAATGCTCCGGAATTGTCCACATTTAAAAATATAACAGATCCATACAATAATAAAAGCTCCAATTCATACCGAGGTTCTGCTGAGGTGGGTAAACCTGAGAATTGCAGCTGTTGTTTGGTCATGCAGAACTTGCGTATTGCTGGAAATGAAAGCAGTTTTGATGGAACTTTTTGTCTTGCACTTATGACATTCCAAAGTAAAATAAAAATAGCAGTCATACTCTTGAGGTCAAAGAGCAGTGTAGCACTGTAACAGGCCGTTCAGGCCATCGTAACTGCACTGATACAAGATGCCTTTCTAAACTAAACACCTGTTGCCTCTACATGGTCCATATCCCTCTATTCCATGCCTAATCATGTATCTGTCAAGATGCCTCTTAAATGTTGTTGTGTCTGCTTCTACCATCTCCTCTGCATTCCAGGCGCTTCCATAGAAACACAGAAAATAGGTGCAGGAATAGGCCATTTGGCCCTTCGAGTCTGCACCACCACTCAGTCCGATCGTGGCTGGTCATGCAGTTTCAGTATGCTATTCCTGCCCTCTCTCCATACCCCTGATCCCATTAGTTGAAAGGGCCATGTCCAGCTCCCTCTTGAATATTTTTAATGAACTGGCCCCAACAGCTTCCTGTGGGAGAGAATTCCACAGGTTCAGAATTCTGAGTGAAGAAGTTCTTCGTATCTCAGTCCTGAACAGCTTACACCTTATTCTTAGACTGTGACCCCTCGTCCTGGACTTCCCCAGCATTGGGAACATTCTTCCTCACGTCTGGCATGTCCAGTCTCATCAGGGTTTTGTTTCCTTGAGATTCCCCCCTCGTTCTTCTAAATTCCAGTGAATCCAAACCCAGTTGAAGAAGTCTTTCCTTATCCTGGGAATGTCAGTCCTGCCATTCCCGGTGAACCTTCACTTGACTCCCTCAACCGCATCAGACTGAGGCGCCAAAATTGCACACAATAGTCGAGGTGTGGCCTCTCCAAGACCCTGGATAACTGCAGCAAGACATCCTTACTCTGATACTCAAGTCATCTTACTATAAATGCCAGCATGCCATTAGCTTTCCTCACTGCCTGCTGTACCTGCATGCCCACCTTCAGTGCAGTTCTGGTCTCCCTCCAATAGGAAGGATGTTGCGAAACTTGGAAGGGTTCAGAAAAGATTTACAAGGAGGTTGCCAGGGTTGGAGGATTTGAGCTGTAAGGAGAGGCTGAATAAGTTTTTGGGATTGTTTTCCCTGGAGTGTTGGAGGCTGAGGGGTGACCTTATAGAGGTTTATAAAATCATGAGGGGCATAGATAGGGTAACTAGACAAGGTCTTTTCCCCGGGGTGGGGGAAATCCAGATCAAGAGGGCATACGTTTAGGGTGTGAGGGGAAAGATTTAAAAGGGACCTAAGGGGCAACTTTTTCGCGCAGAGGGTGGTGTGTGTATGCAATGAGCTGCCAGAGGAAGTGGTGGAGGCTGGTACAATTGCAACATTTAAAATGCATCTGGATGGGTATATGAATAGGCAAGGTTTAGAGAAATATGGGCCGGGTGCTGGTAATTGGGACTAGATTAATTTAGGATATCTGGTCGGCATGGATGAGTTGGACCAAAGGGTCTGTTTCCATGCTGTACATCTTTATGACTGTTCCAACAGGACACCTGGGTCTCATTGAACTTTCCCTTTTCCTAAACTGCCCTCATTCAGATAATCTACCTTCCTGTTTTTGTGACCAAAGTGGATAACCTGTCATTGATTGACATCACATTGCATTTGCCAAGTATTTGCCCGTTCAGCTAGTCTGTCCAAGTCATCCTCTGAGCACCCTCCTCCCAGCACACACTGCCACCCAGCTTTGTGTCACCTGCATATTTGGAGATATGGCGTTCCATTCCTTCATCAAAGTCATTAATGTATCTTGTGAACAACTGGGGTCCCAGCACTGAACCCAGCGACACCCCACTTGTCACTGCCTGCCACTCTGAAAGGGGCCTGTTTATTCCAACTCTTCTTCCAATCTGCCAATCAGTTCTCCATTCACATCATTACACGATACCTTGAGCTTTAATTTTCCTCACTAATCTCCTGTGTGGAACCTTGTCCAAATCCTTTTGAAAGTCCAGATGCACAACGTCTACTGATTCACCATTGTCCATTCTACTGGTCACATCCTCAAAACATTCCAGAAGGTTTGTCAAGCATGTCTTCCCTTTAGTGAATCCATGCTGACTTGGACTGATCCTGTCACTGCTTTCCAAATGCGCAGTTATTACATCCTTAATGACTGACTCCAGCATATTCCCCACCACTGGTGTCAGGCTAACTGGCCTATAATTGTTTAAAGACTGGAGTTAGATTAGCTATCTTCCAGTCCATTGGGACTCTTTCCAGCATTCTGTAAATTCAATCACCAATGCATCTGCTATTTCTGGTACCACTTCCCTAAGTGCTCTGGGATGCAGAGCTTCAGACCCTGGGGACTAATTGGGTTTTAATCCCATCAATTTCCCAAGTACCATTTCCTGACTTAATAAGTATTTCTTTCAGTTTCTCTTTCATGCTTGACCATCTGTGTCCTTGCATTTCCTGAATGTTATTTGTGTCCTCCTTATTGAAGACAGATCCAAAGCATTTGTTCAACTGGTCTGCCAACACTTTGTTGTCCATTATGAATTCATCTGATTCCAACTGCAAGGGACCTACATTTATCTTCACCAGTTTTTTTTCTCCCCCCCCCACCCCCACCCTCCCTTCACATATCTATAGTCGCCTCTGTTAAAAAAAAACACTTGCCTTTCACATCTCCTTTAAACTTCTTCCTTTCATATTAAAACTTTGCCCCCTTATACAACAAACTTTGTTTTAACTGGCACCTTCTGTACCAGTGCATTGGATAAACTGGTAAACGTTATATACCTGAAATAGTGGAAGTTTCCTGTATGATTGTGATGTTGGAGTAGTCGGTTGAGGGTGTAGTGAGAAGGCTCTGCTGGTAAGTTTTATCCAAGGCAAAGTTTAATCATTATTTAAGTAATTTATGCTGAAAGTATAATGGTGATGTGCATGTCCCCTGTATTCGGTTTCAATTATTGTTGGTTTTCACATTGATTATGTGGACCTCTTGATCAACCGGTCCCATAGGGGCGAGGTTAATTTTGCTGTAATTGACAATTTGACGCTATACAGCTGCAACATGACATGCCAATTTTCATGCTCTGACTGACAACGGCAAGCAAGCCTCCTTTGCCATCTTATCCCCTTGTGTTGACACTTTCAGGGCACTGTCGACCTGTACATCTCGATCCCTCTATCTTAATGTTTCTAAGAGCTCTGCCGTTTACTGTATACTTGCCTGCTGCATGAGGTCTTCCAAAATGCATCAACTCACGTGTCTGGATTAGATCCCATCTGCTTTTTCTCCACCCAAGTATCTATCCCGATCTATATCCATCCCAGCACTGATCCCTGTGGAATACCACTGGTCACAGATCTCTCGTCTGAAAGCCACCTTTCCACAACTAATGTCTGTCTTCAATGACCAAGCCAGTTCTGTGTCCATCTTAGCAGCACATAGTGGACCCCATGTAACTTTACCTTCTGTATCAGCCTGCCAGGAGGGACCCTGTCAAAGGCCTCGCCAAAATCCATGTAGACAATATCCACTACCCAGCTGTCATCCATCATCTTTGTCAGTTCCTCAAAAAACTCAATCATGTTTTTTCATATTATTACAAATCTGAATACATCCTATTCCTCAGAATCTTCTCCAATAATTTTCCTACCACTGACATAAAGCTTGTCCGCCAGTAATTTCCTAGATTATAGGTAAAAACAATGGCTGCAGATGCTGGAAACCAGAGTCTAGATTAGAATGGTGCTGGAAAAGCACAGCAGTTCAGGCAGCATCCGAGGAGCAGTAAAATAGACGTTTCGGGCAAAAGCCCTTCATCAGGAATTCCTGATGAAGAGCTTTTGCCCAAAACGTCGATTTCCCTGCTCCTCTGATGCTGCCTGAACTGCTGTGCTTTTCCAGCACCATTCTAATCTAGACTCATTTCCTAGATTATGCCTGTTTCCCTTCTTAAAGGAACAGCATTGGTTATTCTGCAGTACTCTGGGACCTGTCACTAAAGAGGACACAAAGATTTCATACAAGACCACAACAGTTTCATCGCCCTCAGTTTTCCGGGACAGATCCCATCATGTTCTGGGGACTTGTCTACCTTCATGTTTTTCAAAACACCTAACAACAACACATTTAATATTGACACGCCATTGCCATGGGGTGATGGGCCTGACTCCTCAGTGATGATAATACCTAGCATGATGACAAAATGTCTGAGAACAAACTTAGCAGCTCAGCTAGCAAACTTAGAACCTGAGCTACAAATCTTCGCAAAAAATTGCAAACTCCTTTGTCAAGGTATGTAGCTTACTGCACATGCAAGTGTCCCCTTGGATTCAGTTGGGCCTGCAATGTGGTGAAATCTCCATCTGTGCTGAATCGTTGCTGGTCTTGGTTGACGTCCCATCCTCCACTGGGTTGGTGTTTCTCAGTGAGATCCAATTCTTTCCTGGGTTTCTGTTTGTCTGGGAGACTGGATGTGTTCCTGCTAATCCAGTATGACTCTCTCATTATGTGTTTTGCAGGAGGCTGAGAGAATTGCTCAAGAGTTAGTTAATGAAGAGGAGCAGGCTAAAAAGAAGGCTGAGAAACGAAGACTTAAGAAAAAAGTGAGTGTCTGAGTGTGTTGGGTTATGTTTACACAGGACTGCTATCTTGTTTCTGTGTCTATTTGTTTGCAGGACTCCTGTCTCAGATTAATTCTCACCTCAGATTCTTGTCCCATCGACCTGTGCCTGTGAAGAACTCCCATTTTGTTTCAATGCCCTGTGTAATGTGCATATGTGGGGCTGTGGTCTAATTTCTGTATCTGATATGCCTGTGAATGTGCAGGATTCTCACCTTGTTTCCATATGCCAGGTACCAGTGCTTATGCAGGATTCTGGTCTTGGATCCATGCGCCAGGTACCTGTGTTTAAATAGGATACCTGTCTGTGATCTCTGCCCCAGGTACCTGTGTTTATATGGGATACCTGTGTGTGATCTCTGCCCCAGGTACCTGTGTTTATATGGGATACCTGAATGTGATGTCTGCCCCAGGTACCTGTGTTTATATGGGATACCTGAATGTGATGTCTGCCCCAGGTACCTGTGTTTAAATAGGATACCTGTCTGTGATCTCTGCCCCAGGTACCTGTGTTTATATGGGATACCTGTCTGTGATCTCTGCCCCAGGTACCTGTGTTTATATGGGATACCTGTCTGTGATCTCTGCCCCAGGTACCTGTGTTTAAATGAGATACCTGTCTGTGATCTCTGCCCCAGGTACCTGTGTTTAAATAGGATACCTGTCTGTGATCTCTGCCCCAGGTACCTGTGTTTATATGGGATACCTGAATGTGATGTCTGCCCCAGGTACCTGTGTTTAAATAGGATACCTGTCTGTGATCTCTGCCCCAGGTACCTGTGTTTATATGGGATACCTGTCTGTGATCTCTGCCCCAGGTACCTGTGTTTAAATAGGATACCTGTCTGTGATCTCTGCCCCAGGTACCTGTGTTTATATGGGATACCTGTCTGTGATCTCTGCCCCAGGTACCTGTGTTTAAATGGGATACCTGTGTGTGATCTCTGCCCCAGGTACCTGTGTTTATATGGGATACCTGTCTGTGATCTCTGCCCCAGGTACCTGTGTTTATATGGGATACCTGTCTGTGATCTCTGCCCCAGGTACCTGTGTTTAAATAGGATACCTGTCTGTGATCTCTGCCCCAGGTACCTGTGTTTAAATAGGATACCTGGAATGTGATCTCTGCCCCAGGAACCTGTGTTTATATGGGATACCTGTCTGTGATCTCTGCCCCAGGTACCTGTGTTTATATGGGATACCTGTTTGTGATCTCTGCCCCAGGTACCTGTGTTTAAATAGGATACCTGTCTGTGATCTCTGCCCCAGGTACCTGTGTTTATATGGGATACCTGTCTGTGATCTCTGCCCCAGGTACCTGTGTTTATATGGGATACCTGTCTGTGATCTCTGCCCCAGGTACCTGTGTTTAAATAGGATACCTGTCTGTGATCTCTCCCCCAGGTACCTGTGTTTAAATGAGATACCTGTCAGTGATCTCTGCCCCAGGTACCTGTGTTTATATGGGATACCTGTCTGTGATGTCTGCCCCAGGTACCTGTGTTTATATGGGATACCTGTCTGTGATGTCTGCCCCAGGTACCTGTGTTTATATGGGATACCTGTTTGTGATCTCTGCCCCAGGTACCTGTGTTTAAATAGGATACCTGTCTGTGATCTCTGCCCCAGGTACCTGTGTTTATATGGGATACCTGTTTGTGATCTCTGCCCCAGGTACCTGTGTTAAATAGGATATCTGTCTGTGATCTCTGCCCCAGGTACCTGTGTTTAAATAGGATACCTGTTTGTGATCTCTGCCCCAGGTACCTATGTTTATATGGGATACCTGTCTGTGATCTCTGCCCCAGGTACCTGTGTTTAAATGAGATACCTGTCTGTGATCTCTGCCCCAGGTACCTGTGTTTATATGGGATACCTGTCTGTGATCTCTGCCCCAGGTACCTATGTTTATATGGGATACCTGTCTGTGATCTCTGCCCCAGGTACCTATGTTTATATAGGATACCTGTCTGTGATCTCTGCCCCAGGTACCTGTGTTAAATGAGATACCTGTCTGTGATCTCTGCCCCAGGTACCTGTGTTTAAATGAGATACCTGTCTGTGATCTCTGCCCCAGTTACCTGTGTTTATATGGGATACCTGTTTGTGATCTCTGCCCCAGGTACCTGTGTTTATATGGGATACCTGTCTGTGATCTCTGCCCCAGGTACCTGTGTTTAAATGAGATACCTGTCTGTGATCTCTGCCCCAGGTACCTGTGTTTAAATAGGATACCTGGAATGTGATCTCTGCCCCAGGAACCTGTGTTTATATGGGATACCTGTCTGTGATCTCTGCCCCAGGTACCTGTGTTTATATGGGATACCTGTCTGTGATCTCTGCCCCAGGTACCTGTGTTTATATGGGATACCTGTCTGTGATCTCTGTCCCAGGTACCTGTGTTTATATGGGATACCTGTCTGTGATCTCTGCCCCAGTTACCTGTGTTTAAATAGGATACCTGTCTGTGATCTCTGCCCCAGGTACCTGTGTTTAAATGGGATACCTGTCTGTGATCTCTGCCCCAGGTACCTGTGTTTATATGGGATACCTGTCTGTGATCTCTGCCCCAGTTACCTGTGTTTAAATAGGATACCTGTCTGTAATCTCTGCCCCAGGTACCTGTGTTTATATGGGATACCTGTCTGTGATCTCTGCCCCAGGTACCTGTGTTTAAATGAGATACCTGTCTGTGATCTCTGCCCCAGGTACCTGTGTTTAAATAGGATACCTGTCTGTGATCTCTGCCCCAGGTACCTGTGTTTATATGGGATACCTGTCTGTGATCTCTGCCCCAGTTACCTGTGTTTAAATAGGATACCTGTCTGTGATCTCTGCCCCAGGTACCTGTGTTTATATGGGATACCTGTCTGTGATCTCTGCCCCAGGTACCTGTGTTTAAATGAGATACCTGTCTGTGATCTCTGCCCCAGGTACCTGTGTTTAAATAGGATACCTGTCTGTGATCTCTGCCCCAGGTACCTGTGTTTAAATAGGATACCTGTCTGTGATCTCTGCCCCAGGTACCTGTGTTTATATGGGATACCTGTCTGTGATGTCTGCCCCAGGTACCTGTGTTTATATGGGATACCTGAATGTGATGTCTGCCCCAGGTACCTGTGTTTAAATAGGATACCTGTCTGTGATCTCTGCCCCAGGTACCTGTGTTTATATGGGATACCTGAATGTGATGTCTGCCCCAGGTACCTGTGTTAAATAGGATACCTGAATGTGATGTCTGCCCCAGGTACCTGTGTTTAAATAGGATACCTGTCTGTGATCTCTGCCCCAGGTACCTGTGTTTATATGGGATACCTGTCTGTGATGTCTGCCCCAGGTACCTGTGTTTAAATAGGATACCTGTCTGTGATCTCTGCCCCAGGTACCTGTGTTTATATGGGATACCTGAATGTGATGTCTGCCCCAGGTACCTGTGTTTATATGGGATACCTGTCTGTGATCTCTGCCCCAGGTACCTGTGTTTATATGGGATACCTGAATGTGATGTCTGCCCCAGGTACCTGTGTTAAATAGGATACTGTCTGTGATCTCTGCCCCAGGTACCTGTGTTTATATGGGATACCTGAATGTGATGTCTGCCCCAGGTACCTGTGTTTAAATAGGATACCTGTCTGTGATCTCTGCCCCAGGTACCTGTGTTTATATGGGATACCTGAATGTGATCTCTGCCCCAGGTACCTGTGTTTATATGGGATACCTGAATGTGATCTCTGCCCCAGGTACCTGTGTTAAATAGGATACTTGTTTGTGATCTCTGCCCCAGGTACCTGTGTTTAAATAGGATACCTGTCTGTGATCTCTGCCCCAGGTACCTGTGTTTATATGGGATACCTGTCTGTGATGTCTGCCCCAGGTACCTGTGTTTACATAGAACATAGAACATTACAGCGCAGTACAGGCCCTTTGGCCCTCGATGTTGTGCCGGCCCTGTCATACTGGTCTGAAGCCCATCCCACCTACACTATTCCATGTACGTCCATATGCCTGTCCAATGACGACTTAAATGCACTTAAACTTGGCGAATCTACTACCGTTGCAGGCAAAGCATTCCATGCCCTTACTACTCTGAGTAAAGAAAGTACCTCTGACATCTGTCTTATATCTATCTCCCCTCACTTTAAAGTTGTGTCTCCTCGTGTTTGCCATCCCCATACTTGGTAAAAGGGTGGACTGGGAGAGCCTATCTCACCCTCTAATTATCTTGTATGTCTCTATTAAGTCACCTCTCAACCTTCTCTCTAAAGAGAACAGCCTCAAGACCCTCAGCCTTTCCTCGTAAGACAGTCCTTCCATACCAGGCAACATCCTAGTAAATCTCCTCTGCACCCTTTCCAAAGCTTCCACATCCTTCTTATAATGCGGTGACCAGAACAGTACAAAATACTCCAAGTGTGGCCATACCAGAGCTTTGTACAGCTGCAGCATAACCACCTGCTTCCGGAGCTCAATTCCTCTCTTAATAAAGGCCAAAACACTATGCCTTCTTAACAACCCTGTCAATCTGGGTGGCAACTTTCAGGGATCTGTGTACATGGACACAGAGATCTCTCTGCTCATCTGCACTCCCAAGAATCTTACCATTAGCCCAGTACTTTGCATTCCGATTACTCCGTCCAAAGTGTATCACCTCACACTTGTCCACGTTAAACTCCATAATAGGAGTTAAATAGGATACCTGTCTGTGATCTCTGCCCCAGGTATCTGTGTTTAAATAGGATACCTGTCTATGATCTCTGCCCCAGGTACCTGTGTTTAACTGGGTTTGCTGTCATTGCTCTGTGTCCCATGTCACAGTCCTTGATTTAAGTCCTTGATTTTTTTTCCACTTCATTGTTGCTATGTCGACATACCTGAATACTGCAGCATTAACTCTTCTCGATGATACCATGATTCATGTTTAGTGGAAATTCGTTTTGTCGTCGTCCTGCACTTCACGAATAATGTTAGGTGATGGGTGTTGACTTAATTTCCTTCAGAGACAGAAAGAGAGAAGGCGGCAACAGAAATTAGAAAAAGAAAATAGAAGCGAGAATAAATTTGGAGAGAATGTTAATGATAAGGTAAGAACACGTTCCTGTTATATTTGAGGAAGTGTTCATTGACTGTGCTAAGCTTCTCCCTTCTATATTCGGTTAAAACTGTACGCGACTGAGCCAGCACTGTCCTAGTGTTTTTGCTGGTATTTAACATAGCAATTAGTAGGTTATAGCTGCTGCACCTTCCTGTCCTATCCCCTTCGTCTCTAAGTATATTCGATCTTAGCTGTGAATTTGCTGAACCATTGAATGTTCACATGCATTTGGGTCAGATGATGGCATAGTCATTCTATTATTGGACTCCTCATTCAGACGAGCAAAAAGGTTAGGACAGCAGATGCTGGAGAGTCAGTCGAAAAGCGTGGTGCTGGAAAAACACATCAGGTCAGGCAGCATCCAAGGAGCAGGAGAGTTGATGTTTCGGGCATTAGCTCTTCAACAGGCATAACCCCAGGCTCATGACTTGGGGACACTGGTTTGAATCCCACCCTGCTAGATGGTGAAATTTAAATTCAGTAATAAGTCTGGATAAAAAGATGGCCTTATGACGATCATGTAACTAATGTCATTTGTTGTTAGAAACCCATCTGGTTCATGAGCAGCCTTTAGAGTCATAGAGATGTACAGCATGGAAACAGACCCTTCAGTCCAACCCGTCCATGTCGACCAGATATCCCAACCCAATCTAGTCCCACCTGCCGTCACCCGGCCCATATCCCTCCAAACCCCTCCTATTCATATACCCATCCAAATGCCTCTTAAATGTTGCAATTGTACCAGCCTCCACCACTTCCTCTGGCAGCTCATTCCATACACGTACCACCCTCTGCGTGAAAAGGTTGCCCCTTAGGTCTCTTTTATATCTTTCCCCTCTCACCCTAAACCTATGCCCTCTAGTTCTGGACTCCCCAAACCCAGGGAAGAGACTGTGTATTTTGCCACCATTACCCAGTCTGGCTTAAATGTGACTCTGGACCAGTCCTGATGAAGAGTCCTTCCTGAAATGTCGATTCTGTTGCACCTCAGATACTGACCTGCTGTGCTTTGTCCAGTGCCACACTCTCCCTAATCCCACAGCAACATAGGGATGGGCAATAAATGCTTTTCTACAGAGTGATGCTCACATTCTATGAATAAATTAGAATTCAAAAGGATTTTGTGTAGAGAATTCCACAGGTTCCCAGTCCTCTGAAGAAATTTCTCCTTTTCTGCCTAAAATGGCTTCTCCTCATCTCAAGACTGTGATGTGGTAGCCCCCATCTGGCCCTACTTGTTTTCAAGAGTTTTGATCTTTCCATCTTAAGGTCATAATTTGGGATGTTTGCTGATGATTTGAAGATGTTCAGCACCATTTGCAATTCCTCCAAATTCTGAAGGAACTCCTGTTCAAATGTACCAAGACCTGGGCAAGAACCTGAGAAATGACAAGTCACATTTGTGCCACACACATGCCAGACAATGGCCATCTACGTACAGTGGCTACAAGAGCAAGTCAATTTACCTCCTGACTCTCCAAAGCATGCCCACCATCTACAAGGCACAAGTCAGGTGTTTGACGGAATACTCGACACTTGCCTGCATGAGTGCACCTCCAACAATACTCAAGCTTGATACCATTTGGGTGGCATGGTGGCTCAGCGGTTAGCACTGCTGCCTCACAGCGCCAGGGACCCAGGTTCGATTCCAGCCTTGGGCAACTGTCTGTGTGGAGTTTGCACGTTCTCCCCGTGTCTGCGTGGATTTCCTCCGGGTGCTCCGGTTTCCTCCACAGTCCAAAGATGTGCAGGTCAGGTGAATTGGCCATGCTAAATTGCCCGTAGTGTTAGGTGCATTCATCAGGGATGAATATAGGGTAGGGGAATGGGTCTGGGTGCGTTACTCTTTGGAGGGACGGTGTGGACTTGTTGGGCCGATGGGCCTGTTGCCATTCTGTAGAGAATCTAATCTAATCCAGGACAAAGCAGCCCACTTGATTGGCACCACAAACATTGACTCCTTCCACCACCGACGCTCAGTAGCAGCAGTGTGTACTATCTACAAAACGCACTGCAGAAATTCGAGGCTCCTTAACACCTTCCAAACACACATCCACTACCATGTATCAGATACATGGAGACATCACCATCTTCAAGTTCCCTTCCAAACCACTCACCATTCTCAGAAATATATTGCCGTTCTTCACGAGTTCAAAATCCTGGAATTCCCTCCCTAACGGCAGCACATGGGCTCCCGTGGTTCAAAAAGGGCAGCTCACCCCCACCTTCCCAAGGAGCAACTAGGGACGGGCAATAAACGCTGGCCCATCGACACCCACACCCCAGATGGATAAAGAAAAAACTCGTGTACAGCCAATGTTTTATCTGGTGTTGTCTGTTCTGCCTGCAGAAAGTTCTGTCAAAGAAAGAAAGTTGTAGCGACGGAGAGGAGGATGATAAAGAAGTGAGTGGAAATATTAAACGTGGTCTTGCTGTGTTACCTGAGAAAGGGGCTTCAGCGGGCAAAGAGCAGAGCTCCGACACAACTGACAGTAAAAATGAGAATAGTGTGAAAGTTACTGCTGTAGTGAGTGAGGATGAGAACGCAATCGATAAATCAGTGTATATATCAGAGGTAAGCATCTGAGCTTTGCAGCGCACCAGCTGGTGGGGAATGAGCTGCGGTGGCTTTATAGTGATGGGCTAAGGGATTGAAATTTCACCCGAATTCCCCCCCCCCCCCCCCCCCCCCCCCGCCCCATCCATCCTGTTTGTTTGGGGCATGGTGGCAGATCTCCTTCAGGATCTATTGTTTCTTTCTCTTACATATATGCTGGTGTGGCCCTCTCTTCAGTGAATCTGAAAGTCTGCAGCACAGATAGGCAGATAAAGCCAGCAACACCTTGGGTGTGTATGTACTCATTCAATACTTTCACTTTCCCCCAGCCCTTTGTCATCACCACTGCTCCCTTGCCACATCCCCGTGCAGTCCCTCCTTTCCAGCATTGCATTTTTAAAAATGTAATTACTGTCTGCTTCCTTTCCATTGTCCTTCCAGTAATTTGGTCACGTTTTGAGTGAGGAAGCTGTCTGCTGTTGCCCTTGAGGTGTTGCTGTGCTGCTTTAATGGAGACACTTCTGTTCCTGCCTTTGGCACATTTGTTCTATCAAACTGCTGATCTAGTTAGCAAGGGAGAAAGGAATCTGCTTTTCCACTTGTCTAATTTATATCGGAATGGGAAGAGGGTTTGGAGTGTGGTCTGTGGGTTTTCGAACAAGCTCCTGTTGACACAGTCTGTCCTTCTTTCAGGATGAGTTAGATATGAACAGTTCTTTTGTTTCAAAAGCTGTCACCCAAATGAAACGTAAAATGAACATAAAACCTAAAGTTGAGAAGAAGGAGACTGAGAAGAAAAAAGGAGAAAAGAAAGTAGAGGTGAGGAATATTCTGATCATTGTTGCACAAATAAGCCCCAGTAAACAAACTCCAGCGCTGCTTATTTCTGAACTACTTCCAGCTGCGAATTTGAGCATTTTCTGAGTCATGACGTATTACAGCACTGAAAGGGCCCTTCAACCAGTCGTCAATACTCTAATCCAATTTCCCAACACTTTGCCCGTAGCCTTGTATGCTGTAGTGTTTCAAGCAATCAGTAAGTGTTGTGATGGTACTTGGATTTTTATTTTCCTTAATTTTTTTAATTGTTCTTACTGGTACTATTTTGTATTTGTGAAGTCTCACTGCGTCTGGAATGGCATTTCCTTATCTTGGTCATTATGTCAAGTATTCCATTGTACAATGCTGTTCAACATCTTTCACGGTGATTAAGTGCTGTGTTAATGTAAATTGTGCAGTCATGTTTTCATTGCTTGTTATTTCTGCCCTTCTCAGCAAACTACGGACCCCAACGCTTTGAGTGACAAGATTTATAACTTGGCAGGTAAGTCAAGACCATTTGTAGGAATCATTTGTTGTCAGTGTGTGACCTGAACTCACACTGATACGTTGTATTCTTGTGGGCTGAAAGTCATTGACAAACACGGTGGCTCAGTGGTTAGCATGCTGCCTCACAGCACCAGGGCCCCAGGTTCGATTCTAGCCATGGGCGACTGTCTGTGTGGAGTTTGCACATTCTCCCTGTGTCTGTGTGGGTTTCCTCCGGGTGCTCCGGTTTCCTCCCACAGTCCAAAGATGTGCAGGTCAGGTGAATTGGCCATGCTAAATTGCCCATAGCGTTCGGTGCATTAGTCAGAGGGAAATGGTTCTGGATGGGTTGCTCTTCGGAGGATCGGTGTGGACTGGTTGGGCCGAAGGACCTGTTTCCACACTGTAGGAATTAATCAAAAAGTGTTCCGAAGGGATGAGAGCTGGAATTTGAAGATCCACTGACATTGGAAGAATACTTCTCACAAGAAAGCTGATGATCCAGTATTAATGGGTGAGATGTTCAAAAGTGCTTGAAGATTTGATAAAAACTGAAGGAACTGCGTAATGCTGTAAATCAGAAACAAAAACAGAAGTTGCTGGAAAAACTCAGCAGGTCTGGCAGCATCTGTGAAGAGAAATCAAAGTTAACATTTCTGACCCTCCAGAAGATTTGATATTTTACAAAGGAAATCTCGGGAGAAGGTTAACTGAAATTGGGAGAATAATCGAAGTTGAAGGTTCACTGACATTGGAACAGTGTTTCATGGAAGATGATGCGATGCATTGAAGATTTGCTGATGCTGAGTGTGTATTTTGTGAAGAGTGAAGGTTTCCTAACATCAAGCCAGTCTCTCTCAGGCTGGATGAAGGCTCACTGACGCTCTGTACGACTTTGATAGGAGGAGTGGAATTCAAGTTGTGGCAAAAGTGTAATTGTCTTAATCACCAAAAAGCTCAGTTGGCTGGAAGGCTGGTTGGCAATACAGAGCATTGGCAGCAGGGTGGGTTCAATTCCTGAACCAGCTAAGGTTACCATGAGGGCTGTCCTCTCAATTTCTCCCCTTGCCTGAGCTGTGGTGATGTCAGGTTAAACCAGTCATCTCTCTCTAATGAGATAGCACCCCTATTGTCTAGTTGGATTCTGGTGACTTTACCCTTTTCTTTCATTCTAGATAAGTGCAATATTCACCAATTTTGTCCAATAAACCCCAAAATAATACTTTCATTAAAGGCAATTGTTTTTGACAATAAGTTTTTGTCAATTTAATCTTGCAGGGATAAACTATATCCCCTATATCTCTCTCTATTCCAAGTGGGTACACATTCATACACAGACAGGACAAGGCCACACAGCTCTTCAGAGTATTATTGGGGCATCAGGGGTCCTGATGCAGGTGATTGAAAAGGGCCGATGTCTCTCATTTCCTTGGACTTCCTGTTTGTGGTCTAATTGCTGTTTGTGGTCTAATTGCTGTTTGTGGTCTAATTGCTGTTCAGCCTTGTTTGGAGAATGTGTATAATGTATGAGCAAGTAGGGAAAGAGTTCAGTTTAGGGTTGTGGGACAAAGACTCAGCTAGAATGACTTTGACCAGATAAGAACTTGCAGTAAACAATGAGGTGTTGGAGGCAAGGGGTAGTGTTTTAACGTGGTAAAGAACATCCATTGTGTAATGCCACATGGCTTAATCTTTACTGTTGATGCTCACTGATTGTAACGGTCACCCAATCAATATAGATGTTGTCTTATTTGGATGTTGCTCTCTGCAAGTGATTGTATAATTCCTTAAGAATCTGCTGTTTGAAAGAAGTTGGAGAACTCATGTCTTTGTGTACATGGGTAATCGCTGTCTCTCTCTCTCTCTGGCTCAGAATAAAAGTGAAGAAGGTAGAGCTGTGTGTCTGAGTGTTTGCTCAGGGGGATAGGGAAACAGCAAGACAATATGGTGAGCCAGGCAGGATTCCAAATCAGTAGTTATCAGACTGTGTCAGTGATTGCCCGGAACACTGGTATCTCGAGATGGATGGGCCCAGGAGGTAAGATTTTAAACCTTGGTCCCTTTCGATATTTCTAGTGTCGGAAACGGTCCGACATTCAATCGCTTTCTATTCTACGGACTCCTCAAACAGTAATTAGTTCAGTCGAGAGACACAGTTTGGTAAACGCACTGACAAACTGGCTCGGGTCCCCCCGGGTTTTAATTGGGGTTTGAGTCCCTGGACACAGAGTAAGAAAAGGGGTCTGAATCCCAGTGAGAAAGGGGTTTGAGTCCCCTTGGTAAAAGGGGGTTAAAGTCCCCTGGAAAAAGGAATTTGGAGTACTGCAGACACTAGGTTTGAGGCTCTGGAGCATTAAAACAAGTTAGAAACCAGGAACTTCAAAGATAAATATCTAAACAAAATTTGGTGGTACTTAAAGTTAACACCTTTATCCTCCACATGTCCCCTTAGAAGGACTTTTAGGACAATATGGCATCACTGGGAAAAGGGGGAGAAAGTGGAGCCGGTCCACTCGGGTCCCGATAGTGAAATACGTTGACTGACGGGAAAGCTTTGTCCAGGTTTTTATTGTGGGAGTCTTAGTTTCTGGGCTGTGAACTCTACTCTGCGACTCCTTCTGTGGGAGGGGAGTGGCTAGGACTGCGGCACTGTGTGGTCTGCTACAAAGGTTTTCTCTTTTAATAGGTGTAATTTCATCGAGCGGATACGAAAAAAATGAAAAATGTTGAAATTAAGGTTGTACTAATACTTGGCTCGAAAAAGGAAGTTTCAATATAAATTATGCCATCCTGAAGTATTTAAATATTTGTTTGCCTATTTTGACTGTTTGAATTCGGCTCTCAATCCAGTGTGTTTTGTGGGCTACGTAATAGGGCCTATTTTGTTTTTACATTAATATTTTACAGCATTAGGATCTTTTTAAAATGATCAAACATGTAACGTTAAAATAAATTGATTGAGGGCCTTGGGCCCCTGATTTGTTTGAAATTCTACAATGCCTGGTTCCAGAAACAATTGTCAGTGGTCATGCTTGAGCCAGATGACAGTATTGTTTTATAATATATTTGCTGCTGTGTTTTTAATGCAGTGTGTTCATAAAAATAAGAGTGCATTTTAATTTTTACGATTTAAGATTTGAGAGAATATTAGAACTTGACGCTGAGCTGTTCAGTTCTGTCAATTCTTGTTAAGACATCATTGACCCCCTTCATATATTCAAAGAATGCTGATCTCTATCCGAGTTGTACAGTTACAGGTCTGTAACCACTAGTTCCAACTGTTCATTTGGAGAACAATCTTTAAGATATTCTGCATTTGTTTCCCTCAAATATTTGAGATGTAAATCTGAACTGAAACGGCCTCTTTAATGGCTAAAGCACAGGAAACAGGTTTCTTGCTGTTCCAGATTTTTCAAATACTTTTCCTGACAGATTTCACATTGGGGAGAAAGTGAGGTCTGCAGATGCTGGAGATCAGAGATGGAAATGTGTTGCTGGAAAAGCACAGCAGGTCAGGCAGCATCCAGGGAACAGGAGAATCGACGTTTCGGGCATTAGCCCTTCTTCAGGAAGGGCTAATGCCCGAAACGTCGATTCTCCTGTTCCCTGGATGCTGCCTGACCTGCTGTGCTTTTCCAGCAACAGATTTCACATTGGCCCCAAGTATTAATTTGTCAAAGGAAAATAATTTTTGAATAACCTGAGTGGGGTCCCCAGAGAGTTGGGTTTTAGGACCATTGATTGTCGTTTATAAATGATACTTGTTTAGGCAGTGCAATTTTAAAGTTTGTGGATTGTTTAAGGTTAAAAATCACACAACACCATGTTATAGTCCAACAGGTTTAATTGGAAGCACTAGCTTTCGGAGCGACGCTCCTTCATCAGGTGGTTGTGTTAGACTTGATAATGTCAAATAGTGAACAGGGTAACAGACTTCAAGATGATTGAGGGTGTTGAAATAGGTAGATGCAATTTAGTGTAGTTAAATGTGTGACTGTCTTCATACTGATAACCACCTTGGCAAGGAAGGAAACAGGAAATTCAAAGCAACTTTGAGCAGCTCACATTGTCTCCAAAGTTTCTCCATTCACAGGTAAAGCATGCCTTCGGACCACTGCCCACCCCTCCACAACCTGATCCAGTGGATTCAGTCAGCTCCCCAGTTGTGAGCATGAAAAGTGTAGAAGCTAACAAAGGTCAAGAGGTCGGTGCGCTTTTTGTCAGTGGTCTTCCTACGGACATTAAGCCACATGACCTCTACCTTCTCTTTTGACCCTTTAAAGGGATATGAAGGCTTACTGATCAAGCTAACATCACAACAGCCAGTTGGCTTTGGTACATTTGACAGGAGAGTGGGAGCAGAAGCAGCAAAAAATGCTGCGTTCACCTACCCTGCTGCTGCTGCACTTCATGCTCGGATGCACTGGTATCCTCCATCTGAAGCATCTCTGCAAGGATGGCAGTCTTGTCAGTTTTGTTAAGTATTTAAATGCCCTTATCCAAGGATTCCAATTTCCCTGTGGAGTGATGCAGAAGGACAGACTGGATTTTGTTTAAAGGTTGGACTTTACTGATGGAGATTTTGGATAACTGGCTCATTTCCACTCGACTTGGAGGGGGTGGAGTGGTTACTAAGGACTGTGGATTAAAGAACTTTACCTGATGATTGTTTTTTTCCACATGGGAGCATCCTGCAGATTCTATCTAGTGCATGGACGAGTAATTTTTGTTGTTATAATCATCGTATGCTATGTGTCAATAACTTGCTTAAGTGCTGAGTGTCAGATTCTTATGAAAAAGGTGATGGTGTCATCTAGGTGGTTATCATGAAATGATAAAAGGAGGGAATGAGAATGTGTGTAAGGTATGAGCAAGTAGGGAGAGAGTTAAGGTTCGGGATGTGTAACAAAGGCTCAGCAAGCATGACTGATCAGATAACTTGCAGTAAACAGTGAGATGCTGGAGGCAAGGGTAGTGGGTTAATGAGGTGAGGAACATCCATTGTGTAATGCCAGTTATTGAGGTGAGGAACATCTGTTGTGTAATGCCAGATGCTTAATCTTTACTGTTGATGCTTGCTCATTGACCTTTGCAATCAATACAGATGTTGCCTTATTTGGATGCTGCTCTTTGCAAGTGACTATATAATTCCTTTAGAATCTGCTGTTCGAGAGAAGACCTGAGAATTCATGTCTTTGTGTACATGGGTGATTTCTCTCGCTCTCTCTTGCTCTCACGCCCACTCTCTCTCTCTCTCTCTCTCTCTCTCTCCCCTCCACTGATCCCGATAAAATCCTTTGTCTGTGTTTTTGAGAGTTACTTTCTGCTTTTCATCCTTGCAAACCTCTTCAAAGACTGCTAGTTTTCTTCAGACTCCCATTTGCAGATTGTAACATGCTGTTACAATCCATATCTTATTAAAAAAAATTCTTCCTCCCTCTCCTGTCCCCTCAGTGTAAACGACGCTGCAGAGGTGACTGGCATTGGAGCGAATTATATATTATAATAACATGGGCAACACGGTGGCACAGTGGTTAGCACTGCTGCCTCACAGTGCCAGAGACCCGGGTTCAATTCCCACCTCAGGCGACTGTCTGTGTGGAGTTTGCACATTCTCCCCGTGTCTGCGTGGGTTTCCTCCGGGTGCTCCGGTTTCCTCCCACAGTCAAAAATGTGCTGGTTAGGTGAATTGGCCATGCTAAATTGCCCGTAGTGTTAGGTGAAGCGGTAAATGTAGGAATGGGTCTGGGTGGGTTGCTTATCGGAGGGTTGGTGTGGGCTTGTTGGGCCGAAGGGCCTGTTTCCACGCGTAAGTAATCTAATCTAATCTAATCGCAGCCCAAGTTTACAGCATCAGAACCCACACACCCCTTGAGTTCTGGTATCAGATTGGAATCTGGAAGGTGAATACAGGTTTCTGGGTAGGGCTGGTGTGAACTGGGAGGCTGTAAGTTGGAGTGGCAATGCTTTTGATATCTTCCTGCAAACTGCAGGTTTCTTACTATCAACAGTATGGTCAATTTGCATGTCATCTGCAAATCATTTATTCATGCCAGAGACCCGGGTTCAATTCCCGCCTCAGGCAACTGTCTGTGTGGAGTTAGCACATTCTCCCCGTGTCTGCGTGGATTTCCTCCGGGTTCTGATCATTAAATCTAAATCATTGACAAATTCTGAAAACAAGGGACTCAGTACCAAGCCCTGTGGAACCCCGTTGGAAACAGCCTTCCATTTGCAAAAACATCTGTCAACCATTACCCTTTGGATCCAAATGTGACTCAGTGGGAGGAGAGTTCAGACTGGGTTTATAAGCCATGGGTTTGTATGAGAGTAGCTCAGGTGGGCTGAATGACTCTTTATTGCTCTGGCAGTGTTTGTGTGCTGATACAATGAAACTGACGGTTGCTTTATTTCTCCACAGTACAAGGAAATAGTATGGCTAATGAGGGGCGCTATGAAGATGCGGTGGAATATTTTACAGAAGCAATTAAATATGATCCAAAAGAATATAGGTAAGAGGGCAAGTTTCAATATTTTGTTGGAAAGAGAGTGGATGGCAAGTGATTTGGTTCCTGTCTTATTCTGTTGCTAAGAAGCTTGTAAGAAGAAGGGAAGCATTTGGATTTGTATCGTGCCTTTAAGAAATGCAACCTGTCCCACAGTAAGTAGGTCAGTGAAATAATTTTGAAATCTCGGCAGCCAGGAAATGCAGTGACCATTTTGTGTGTGGTAAGCTCGTATGAGCAGTAATGGGTTAATGACCAGATAATCTTTAGTGATGTTGGTTGAAAAGTGAATATTGAGTTGAACACTGGCCAAATTCCGTTCCTCCACTCCGAAATACAGTCTGGGATCTTTCATATCTAGCTGGCAGAATGGCAATTGAGTATTTCAGTAAAATTCTATGTAAAGCCCATGTACTTTGGACACAGGCAAGAGTATTGCCACTAAGCCAAGTGGCCCCTGAATCTATTCAGTGTTATTTCTCAATTCAACAATATGTTGTCGTTGTCGTCGTTGTTGACAACGATGACTTAAATATTTGTCTTCCATCAATAAGTTAAAACCTTTCACGTGAAATAGTGGGCTTTCATCAAATCTGTCCCATCGAAATATCAGTTAATGTAAATGGTGATTGCTGAGACTTGAGGTAAGATGCATTAATGTCACAATGTGAAGGGAAATATCTTCCCCACCTGTCCTCTGTGACATTGTAGATTTCGGAACTTAAATAACTGTTCATGGAGAACTAGAGGCCATAGGTTTAGGGTGAGAGGGGAAAGATATAAAACAGACCTAAGGGGCAACTTTTTCACACAGAGGGTGATGCGTGTATGGAATGAGCTGCCAGAGGAAGTGGTGGAGGCTAATTACAGTATTTAAAAGGCATTTGGATGGGTATATGAATAGGAAGGGTTTGGAGGAATATGGGCCAGGTGCTTGCAGATGGGACTAGATTAGGTTGGGATATCTGGCCGGCATGGACGGGTTGGACTGAAGGGTCTGTTTGCGTGCTATACCTGTGAATGAATCATCAAAGAAATGACCTGTCACACAGCAATAACTCTGTCTGGAACTGTTCAGGAACAAAAGCTGTTGCACAGACTGGAGGAATCAGCTGTATCTTGGTCAGATTTATATAAACAAAATTGCTTTGACACCTGCCTGATAAACTGGATGTTTTATGGCCAAGGAGGACAAAGTTTACCCTTCAGAAGCATTGAAGGAGTTAATTGTCGAAAGCTGTGTCTCCAAATGTAGCAAGAAACAGATAAATTACTTTTGATAAGGAAGCCAGTTGCAGACTTGCAGTCATTTACATAAACAGCGCAGTACAGGCCCTTGAGCCCTCTGCACCACCTGTGAAAATAATCTGATGCCCATCTAACCGACACCATTCCATTATTATCCTACTGGAACTGTCCATTGCCCAATTAAATGCACTTAATGTCGGCAAGTTGCTACTGTTGCAGGTAGTTCCATGCCCCTCCTACTCTGGGTAAAGAAACTACCTCGATATCTGTCCTTAATCTGTCACCCCTCCATTTAAAGCTGTCCCCTCATGTTAGCCTTCACCATCCAAGGAAAAAGGCTTTCCCTGTCCACCTGATCTCACCCTCTGATTATCTTATACGTCTTGATTAAGCCACCTCTGAACCTTCATCTCTGTAACGAAAACAGCCTCCGGTCCCTCAGCCTTTCCTCATGAGACCTTCCCTCCATACCAGGCAACATCCTGGTAAATCTCCTTTGAACCCTTTCAAAGCTTCCACATCCTTCCTATAATGCGGTGACCAGAACTGCATGCAATACTCCAGGAGTGGTTTTACCAGTGTCTTGTACCGCTAAAGCATGACCTCATGGCTCTGAAACTCAATTCCCCCGACCAATAAACGCCAACACACCATATGCCTCCTTAATAACCCTATCAACCTGGGTGGCAACTTGCAGGGATTTATGCACCAGCACACCGCGATCTCTGTTTGTCTACACTACCAAGAATTTTACCATTAGCCCAGTACTCTGCATTCCTGTTACTATTTCCAGAATGAACTACCTCACACTTTTCCACATTAAACTGTTTGCCATTTCTTAGCTCAACTCTGCGTCTTATCTATGTCTTTCTGTAACCCACAACATCCTTCGGCACTATCCACAACTCTGCCAACCTTACTGTCATCTGCAAGTTACTAACCCATCCTTCTATGCCCTCATCCAGGTCATTTATAAAAATGACAACAGCAGTGGCCCCAGAACAGATCCTTGCGGTATACCACTGGTAACTGAGCTCCAGGATGAACATTTCCCATCAACCACCACCCTCTGTCTTCTTTCAGCTAGCCAATTTCTGATCCAAACCGCTAAACACCTTCAATCCCGAAACTCCGTGCTTTGTGCAATAGCCTACCATGTGGAACCTTATCAAACACCTTGCTTAAGTCCATATACACCTTATCAACTGCTTTACCCTCATCCACCTGTTTGGTCACCTTCTCAAAGAACTCTAAGGTTAGTGAGGCATTCACAAACAGTGTTGATTATCTCTAATCAAATTATTCCTTTCCAGATGATTATAAATCCTATCTCTTCTAACCTTTTCCAACACCTTACCCACAACCCCATAATTAACAGGGTTGTCCCGACCCCCCTTCTTAAACAACAGAACAGCATTTGCTATCCTCCAGTCTTCAGGCACTACTCCTGTCGACAATGACGATATAAAGATCAAAGCCAAAGGCTCTGTAATTTCCTCCCTGGCTTTCCAGAGAATCCTAGGATTAATCCCATCCGGCCCAGGGGTCTAATCTATATTCAGATCTTCCAAAATTGCTAAAACCTCCTCTTTGTCAACCTCAAAACCATCTAATCTAGTAGCCCGTATCTCCGTATTCTCACTAACATTGCCCTTTTCTAATGTGAATACTGACGAAAAGTATTAATTAAGCGCTTTCCCTATGTCCTCAGATTCCACACACAACTTCCCACTACTATCTTTGGTCCTAATCTTACTTTAGTTATTCTTTTATTCCTGATATAGCTATAGAAGACTTTAGGGTTTTCCTTGATCCTATCTGCCAACAACTTCTCATGTCCCCTCCTAACTCTTCTTAGCACTCTCTTTAGATCTTTTCTGGCTAACTTATAACTCTCAAGCTCCCTAACTGAGCCTTCACGCCTCATCCTCACATAAGCTGCCTCCTTCCTCTTGACAAGAGCTTCAACTTCTTTAATAAACCACAGCCCCCTCGTTCGACAACTAACTCCCTGCCTGATGGGTATATACTTGTCAAGGACCCGTGGTAGCTGTTCCTTGAATAAGCTCCACATGTCCATCCCCTGCAGTTTCCTCCCCCATCCAATGCACCCTCAGTCTTGCCTAATCACTTCATAATTGCCTTTCCCCCAGTTATACCTCTTTCCCTGCAGTATGTACCTATCCCTGCCCATTGCTATTGTAAACATAACCGAATTATGGTCACTATCGCCAATGTGCTCACCTACCTCCAAAACTAACACCTGGCTGGGTTCATTCCCCAGTACCCAATCCAATGTCTTCCCTTGTTGGCCTGTCTACATACTGTGTCAGGGTACCCTCCTGCACACATTGGACAAAAACTGACCCATCTAAACTACTTGAACTATAGTATTCCCAGTCAACATTGGGGAAGTTAAAGTCCCCCATAACCACTACCCTGTTACATTCGCTCCTATTGAGAATCATCTTTGCTATCCTACACTCTATTTCCCTGGAACAATTCGGAGGCCTGTAGAAAACTCCCGACAGGGTGACCTCTCCTTTCATGTTTCTAACCTCAGCCTAAACTACCCGGAAAGGTGATAGGTAGGTGCAGGTTGGGGGAGGGGGTCGTGATGGTGATAGGTTGGAGGGCAGGGTAGGGCGGAGTAGGTGGGAAGGAAGATGGACATTCAGGACACCACCAGAGAGATTTCCCCATCCCGTATCTGCATTCTGCAGAAACCATTCCCTCTACGACTCCCTCGTTAGGTCCATGCCACCCCATCAACCCACCGTCCACACTTGGCACCTTCCCTTGCCACTGCAGGAGGTGTAAAACTGCACCCCACGCCCCCCCCCCCCCCCCCCCCCCAGATAGGATAGTGAAAAATGCATTTGGTATGCTTTCCTTTTATTGGTCAGTGCGCTGAGTATAGGAGTTGGGGGGGATCATGTTGCAGCTGTACAGGACATTGGTTCGGCCAGTTTTGGAATATTGCATTCAGTTCTGGTCTCCCATCTGTAGGAAGGATGTTGTGAAACTTGAAAGGGTTCAGAAAAGATTTACAAGGACGTTGGTGGGGCTGGAGGATTTGTGCTACAAAGAGAGGCTGAACAGGCTGGGGCTGTTTTCCCTGGAGCATGGGAGGCTGAGGGGTGACCTCATCGAGGTTTATAAAATTATGGGGGGCATGGATAGAGTAAATGAACAAGGTCTTTTCCCTGGGGTGGGGGAGTCCAGAACTAGACAGCATGGGTTTAAAGTGAGAGGGGAAAGATATAAAATGGACCACACAGAGTTTGGTACAGAATGAGCTGGCAGAGAAGGTGGAGGCTGGTATGGTGACAACCTTTTAAAAGGCATCTGGATAGGTATATGAAGAGGAAGGATTTGGAGGGATATGGGCCAACTGTTGACAAACAGGAGTAGACTAATTTAGGATATCTGGTCAGCATGGACAAGTTAACCTGAAGGGTCTGTATCTGTGCTGTTCAGATCTATGAATTTTAAGCCTTTGCAAGATTTGACCATTAATTGTTGATAGCTAAGTTGAGGGGTCGAATATTTGGTTGCTATGCGTAATAAAGTTTAAATCATTGTTTCAGTACCTGAATATCTGAGAGATTTCTTTATATATAGCTGGATTAAAAATAACTTTGTGATTTACCCACAATACCTGGGAGTGCTTGATGGGGCAGTGAGCTTTACTCTGTCTGTAATCCCATACTGTACCTTTGTTATGTAATTTTCGTTTGTTTATTGTTTACAGACTGTTTGGAAACCGTTCCTACTGCTATGAGAGATTAAAGCAATATAGTCGAGCACTGAGTGATGCTCAAATAGCAGTGAATCTGAATCCATCCTGGCCTAAAGGATACTTCAGGAAAGCTAGAGCATTAGCTGGAGTTAAGGTAAAATGCTCTGAAATTTTGTCTGTTACGATTTATGGGGTTAATTCTGTTTGTTTTGGTGAATGCTGCTTTGCCATTGTTTTGTATCCGTGCTATTGAGGGGACTTGCCCCCCTTTCTGCTCCCCATGCAAGCCCCTTTCCTTCGAATTGTTGCTATGTTTCCATATCCTGTCACCTGTGTTTCATCAGTTCTGGCCACTGCTCATGGCTCTTCCTTTGAAAACTGCCAGGTAAGTTATCGAGTCATACAGCACCGAAACAGACCCTTTGATACAATCAGCCTACACCAACCAGAAACTAAACTAGTCCCACCTGCTTGCACTTTGTCCATATCTCTCCAAACATTTCTTATTTGTGTAATTATCTAAATATCTTTCAAATATTGTCACTACCTGCATCTGCCACTTTTTCTGGAAGTTCATTCCACACATGAACCACTCCATGGAAGCAAAGTTGCCCCTCATGTCTCTTTTTTTAAAAAAAAAACTCCTCTTACCATAAAAGTATGCTCCCTACTCTTGAAATTCTCCACTCTAAGGAAAGGCACTTACCATTCACCTTATCTATGTCCCTCATGATTTTATAAACCTCAATAAGGTCACCTGTCAACTCCAACCTTCCAGTGGCAAAACGTCCCAGCCTACCCAGCTTTCTGTTCTAACTCAAGCCCTCCATTCCTGGAAACCCTCTCCAGCTTTAACAATATCCTCACTCTAACTTATTGGAATTTGAAGCCCCAGCTATTTCTCAATCTTCATGGTCTTGGATGTAATGTTCTCTTTAACTGTCTGAAAGTGTCTCCGTGAGGAAGGCTGTTTGTGTTGAATTCTTCTGAAGTGAGGCGTATTGCCACTGATTACTCATCCCTCATTGCTCATACCTGAAGGTGTGAGCTCTCTGTAGTCTTGTGGGCCTGCTGTTGTTTGTAGCTTGGATTAGGTAAAGAGGGCAGGTTCTCTTCTCTGAAGGACATTCATTAAGTACTTAAACGGGCACTGCAATCTGAGAGCCTTGTGATGATTTCCCTGCCCGGCCAGTCTGTAAACTAGCAGATTTGCTAAATTGAAGTGTTTGATTTTCAGGGTCAGCCTTAAACTCATGTACATTTGCGTTACTGGTTCAGTACCAGGACTCTACACTAACGATTCCTTGCAGCGTCTTAAACGGAGACTTCTTCTCCTCCAGCAGCTCATGCCATCTGCTGAGTCAGAAATTCCCTGCACTGATGTCAGTATCATGTTGTCATTTCTAACTGTGTTTGAATACATTATAGCCCCGTGTCTGGTCTTTCACATGCAGAGATACATTGAGGCCATAGAGGCTTTCCAGGAGGTGCTGAAAATTGATAGCTCCTGTAAAGATGCTGAATGTGAGCTCGTCCAAGTTCAGATGCAGCTACTGATGGTGAGTAATAAAATATCATTTTAAATAATGAAGACCTGGGTTCAAATTCCAGCTGTGGAAACCTGAGAATGTTAATGACCCTCTCTTGGGAACATACAGTTGGGATGGTTAGATTTAGGGCAGATACGATTTAATGCACAAAGATGGCATATTTGATTGTGGAACAGTGAATAATTACAAGGAGATGGTAAGGCTTGAGAAAGCAGTGTACAAAAACTATAGGTTTTTTTGGCTTTATGATTGGAATATGGGTGTTTACAGAGGGAGGGTGGAGTTTGCAGATGGATGTGGGAATGGGAGGGTGGTGTGATGACTGTGGGAACCAGGGTGGTAAAGTGTGGGACTGTCACAACAGGATCCCTTTTTTTTTTGCACAAAATATTATGTTACCAAAGTAGTTGCCTGTTGTAACCCTGAAACTGGGGGGGAGGGGCAGAAACCAAGTTGCTGCTGTTAATGAAAACAACAGACGCTGGAGATCATAGCAGATCAGGCAGCATCCATGGAGAGAGAGCAAGCTAACATTTCAAGTTGAGATGACTCTTCATCAGAGCTCTTGATGACAATTGTCTGTTCCCCTGGGTGGCAAGAAGATGTGTTTATCCTTGCGCCGAGGGCTGGCTTCTGTGTTAACGTAGCTCCTTGCTGTTGAACATCCTCTAAGTTGCTCACGCCTACATGATGCCTCACTTTGTAGGTGGAATTCTAAATTTTGGTGCTGTGTGGCTGGGCCTTAACAATGATGGTTCCTGTTTGGAGAAGGTTAAGAGAGCAGTGAAATTGGGCAAGACTTCTGTCCTTCAGTGTCTCCTCAGTATGTGGGTTTGACATCAATCACAAGATAACTGCAGACACCACTTCCCTCATAGGTTCCTCTAAATAGTAATGAGAATGAAGGTGAGAGAACGCATGGCAAGAACTCAGTAGATCTGGCAGTATCTGTGAAGAGATTTCTTCAGAAAAGCAGAATTCTAATTCATCTCTGAAAGGGTCAACGATCAAACTATTGTCTCTATTTCTCTCAAAGAAACTGTCTGACGTGCTATATTTTTGCTACATTTTGTGTTTTCATTTCACTACTACTGAAAGTGCTGGTTGAATCCTGAAGGTCTTTGTTGCAAGATACGGTCTACAGCAGGTGGTAAGGAAACCATCAAAAGACAAAGCTCTCCTCCAGTCTACCTGCTGCAGTTGGGAGGTAGCTGTGACAACATTCCTGCAATGGGACAGAAGACTTGTGCTCCAGAACTTGCCACTCCCCGAGCCAAGCTGTTACAGCACAGAGCACTGTTACCTAACTGACAATGTTGGAATATTGTTGGAAGGGGGCATAGCTTTAAATTAAGGGGGGGTAGGTATAGGACAGATGTTCGGGGTAGGTTCTTTACTCAGCGAGTCGTGAGTTCATGGAATGCCCTGCCAGTAGCAGTGGTGGACTCTCCCTCATTATGGGCATTTAAGCGGGCATTGGATAGGCATATGGAGGATAGTGGGCTAGTGTAGGTTAGGTGGGCTTGGATCGGCGCAACATCGAGGGCCGAAGGGCCTGTACTGCGCTGTATTGTTCTATGTTCTATTGTCCAAGTCTGTCCTGTACATAAAAAGCAGGACAAATCCAACCAGCCAATTACTGCCCATCAGCCGACTCTCAATGAGAAAAGTATAGGATCCACAATGTCAACAGGCAATACTTGGCAACAAAAACAGAATCTGCTGGAGAAACCCATGGTTTGGTTGCTTCAACACAAGCAGTGTTGACATATTCTTAGGAAGAATGTATTCTGACAAAGTTGTGTTGGACTCGAAATGTTAACTCTGTTTCTCTCTCCTCGGATGCTACCAAACCTGCTGAGTTTCTCCAGCACTTTGCTAGTAATATGAAATATACACATGCGTTTATTTGGGCACTTAGCAATACCCTGCTTAGTGATGCCAGGGCCACTCAGCTCCTGACCTCATTACAGCCTTGGTTCAGGCATGGACAAAAGAGCTGAATTCCAGAGGGGAGGGGAGAGTGACATCAAGGCCATATCTGAGGCCTCCTCAAGGAGCTGTAGCAAAACTGGAATCAATGAGAATTGATAAAAGCTCTCCACTGGTTGGAGTCATACCTGGTACAAGGTTGTGGTTGTTGGAGGTCAGTCATCTCAGTTTCAGGACATCTCAACAGGAGTTCCTCAGAGAAATGACCTAGGCCCAACCATCTTCAGTTACTTCATTAATGCCCTTCCATCCATCAGAAGGTCAGAGGTGGGGTTGTTTGCTGCTGGGATTGTGCAATGTTCAGCATCTCACACGACTCCTCCGATACTGAAGCAGTCTGTGTCCAAATGCAACGATATCTGGACAACAGGAGAAAGTGAGGAAAGTGGGTGGTTATGGTCGGGAATTTTAACTTTCCAAACATAGACTGGGACTGCCATAGTGTTAAGGGTTTAGTTGGAGAGGAATTTGTGTGTACAAAAAATTTTCTGTTTCAGTATGTGGGTGTACCTACTAGAGAAAGTGCAAAACTTGACCTACTGTTGGGAAATAAGGCATGGCATTGACTGAGTTTCAGTCGGGGAGCACTTTAGGACCAGCAGCTATAATTCTAGTTTTAAAATTGTGATGGAAAAGGATAGACTGGATCTAAAAGTTGAAGTTCTAATTTGGAGGAAGGCCAATTTTGACAGTATTAGCCAAGAACTTTAAGAGTTGGTTGGATGTTCACAGGTAAACGGATGGCTGGAAAGTGGGAAACCAATCAAAAATGAGATAGCTAGAGTCCAGAGAAAGTATATTCCTGTTTGGGTGAAAGGGAAGGTTGATAGGTATAGGGAATGCTGGATGACGAGAAATTGAGGGTTTGGTCAAGAAAAAGAAGGAAGCATATGTAAGATATAGACAGGAGAGATCGAGTGAATCCTTAGAGTATAAAGGCAGCAGGAGTATACTTAAGAGGGAAATCAGGAGGGCAGAAAGGGGACATGAGATAGTTTTGGCAAATAGAATTAAGGAGAATCCAATGAGTTTTCACGAACACATTAAGATAAAAGGGTATCTAGGGAGAGAATAGGGCCCTCAAAGACCAGCAAGACAGCCTATGTGTGGAGATAGAGGGAGATATTAAACAAGTATTTTGCATCAGTGTTTACTGTGGAGAAGGACATGGGGAAGATAAACAATATATGGAAAAAGCTGGTGACGTCTTGAAAAATGTCCATATCACAGGGGAGGAAGTGTTGAATGTCTTAAAATGCGTCAAGGTGAACAAATCCCCAGGACCTGATCAGGTGTACCCGAGAACTCTGTGGGAAGCTAGAGAAGTGATTGCTGGGCCTCTTGCTGAGATATTTGTATAATCAGTAGTCACAGGTGAGGTGCTGGAAGACTGGAGGTTGGTTCATGTGGTGCCACTATTTAACAAAGGTGGTAAGGAAAAGCCAGGGAGCTATGAGCCTGACCTCGGTGGTGGGCACGTTATTGGAGGGAATCCTAAGAGACAGGATTTTCATGTGTTTGGAAAGGCAAGGGCTGATTAAGGGTAGTCAGTATGGCTTTGTATGTGGGAAATCATGTCTCACAAATTTGATTGAGTTTTAGGGCAGAGGATGGATGTGATCGATATGAACTTGAGTAAGGCATTCAACAAAGTTCTCCATGGTAGACTGGCTAGCAAGGAAATGACATGGAATACAGGGAGCACTAGCCATTTAGATACAGAACTGGCTTGAAGTTCAAAGACAAAGGCTGTTGGATGAGGGCTGCTTTTCAGACTGGAGGCCTGTGACCAGTGGAGTGCCACAAGGATCGGTGCTGGGCCCTCTGCTTTTCATCATTTATATAAATGATTTGGATATGAGCATAAGAGGTATCGTTAGTAAGTTTGTCTATGACACCAAAATTGGTGATGTAGTGGACAGTGAAGAAGGTTACTCAGAGTACAACGGGATCTTGATCAGATGGGGCAATGGGCCGAGGAATGGCAGGTGGAGTTTAATTTAGATAAGTGTGAGGTGCAGCATTTTGGAAAGGCAAATCAGGGCAGGGCTTATACACTTAATGGTAAGGTCCGAGGGTGTGTTGCTGAACAAAGAGACCTTGGAGTGCAGGTTCATAGCTCCTTGAAAGTGGAGTCGCAGGTAGATAGGATAGTGAAGAAGGCGTTTGGTCTGCTTTCCTTTATTGGTCAGAGTATTGAGTACAGTTGGGAGGTCATGTTGCAGCTACAGGACATTGGTTAGACTACTTTTGGAATATTGTGTGCAATTTTGGTCTCCCTTCAATAGGAGCAATGTTGTGAAACTTGAAAGAGTTCAGAAAAGATTTACAAGGATGTTGCCAGGGTTGACATTAGAGCGATAGGGAGAGGCTGAACAGGCCAGAGGCTGAGGGCTGACCTTATAGAGGCTTATAAAATCATGAGGGGCATGGATAGGATAAATAGACAAAGTCTTTTCCCTAGGGTCAGGGAGTTCAGAACGAGAGGGCAGAGGTTTAGGGTGAAAGGGGAAGAATTTAAAAGAGACCGAAGGGGCAACTTTTTCATGCAGAGGATGGTAAGTGTATGGAATAAGCTGCCAGAGGATGTTATAGAGGCTGGTATAATTACAGCATTGAAAAAGCATCTGGTTGTGTATATGAATAGAAAGGGTTTAGAGGCATATGGGCAAAGTAGTGGCAAATGGGACTAGATTAGTTTAAAATGTGGGCGGCATGGTGGCTCAGTGGTTAGCACTGCTGCCTCACAGCACCAGAGACCCGGGTTCGATTCCAGCCCTCTAGCGACTGTCTTTGTGGAGTTTGCACATTTTCCCCGTGTCTGCGTGGGTTTCCTCCAGGTACTCCAGTTTCCTCCCACAATACAAAGATGTGCAGGTCAGGTGAATTAGTCATGCTAAATTGTCCATAGTGTTAATGTAAATATAGGGTAGGGGAATGGGCCTGGATGGATTATTCTTCGGAGGGTCGATGTGGATTTGTTGGGCTGAAGGACCTGTTTCCACACTGTAAGGAATCGAATCATATCTCGTTGGCGTGGATGAGTTGGACCAAAGAGTCTATTTCCATGCTGTACAACTCTGACTGAAGTTAAAGTCTCACTCCTATTGTTGCTGTGATATTGCTGTTGTCTTCCCAGTTGGTGTTATTACTGGACAAGTCTGATCCTAACCAGGAACCTGGCTTGATGATTTTATTTAAGTTTTTAATGAAGTGATCACTTGCTGAACCATAAGTACACAATGCTGCAGTTATTGTTTTAATGTGGACTCTTATTATTAAAGGAACAAAGATAAAATAGAATAATAAAAATTATCTGCTGAATACAAATTGAAAGGTTTAAAATGCAAGTCATAGTTCAATTCATCGCAAAACACTTGGTTACAAATTAAGAAACAAGATAGCGTCTCAGTGAACCATTCCTGATAAGTTTCTGAAGCACCACATCTGTAATACTCACAGAAAAGTCTCTGCACCATCTGCAACTTCAACTTTTAGACTGAGCTGTCACATATCTGAGCGCCATTGCACTTGGGTAAGTAAACTTTTCAGTGTCTTTATTCCAACATTTCTGGTCTGGGATGAGCACGAACTCTTCATTCTAAGATAATCTAATTCTAATACGTGTCTCTGTCACGTATTTCCGAGCAGCATTGCTGTGTACAGTCACCCTGTTTCAAGGTCTCCACAGGACTAACCTGTTGAAAATCTCTGTTACGGGCTGACAAACAGCTTCCAGAGCACACTAACAAACCTTTGAGGCCCCGTTTTTTACCATGTTGGGTTGCAAGTAATATAAAATAAAATGAAATTCCATCCATTCACTCTACAGCCAAGTTTCATAAATTGCTTTTAAAATAAGTCGTAATAGTTACACTTTCTTAGAAGTTAATTAGAACTTTAGACCTACAGACCCAGAAATCCCAGCTTAGAGCAACTAACATTAAAAATTGTTACTTTGGAATATTGTGTGCAATTCTGGCCTCCCTTCAATAGGCAAAGTCTTTTCCCTTTGCACCGTTTTTTTGAATTGGTGTCTATAAAGCTTTCAGTGCTCCAGCCCTCTGGCGTCACACCTGACAGCCATGCCTCTGCAGTACCACCCTCAGTGCCTCTGTAGGGCGAATTCACTCCTTGTGGCTTACTGATTTTAACTCCAACCAGCATGTGATTAGAGATTAGATTCCCTACAGTGTGGAAATAGGCCCTTCAGCCCAACCAGTCCACACTGACCCTCTGAAGAGTAACCCACCCAGACCCATTTCCCCTTGACTGCCGCCCCATTAGTGTTTGCCCTTGTTTGGTAACGATCCCGTCTGACAGCTCAGTATTGCACTGCAGGACTGTGTCTTTTATTTCATTCAAGTGTATGGAATGAGCTGCCAGAGGAAGTGGTGAAGGCTGGTAGAGTTGCAGCATTTAAAAGGCATCTGGATGGGTGTATGAATAGGGAAGGGCTTAGAGGGATATGGGCCAAGTGCTGGCAAATGGGACGAGATTAGGTTAGAATATCTGGGCGGCATGGACGAATTGTTTCCTTGCTGGATATCTCAATGATTCTCTGACTCTGTGTGATGTGAAGCCATGTCTCCTCCTCCAGAATGCAGGCCCTGCCAAGTGCAAGCGCATGATTATTCAATATCAGTAAAGCACAGTGATGTGTCTGCTTCACTGTGTGATTGATGTGACGTAGTCTGACCTAATCTTGGAGCTGTTTGAAAGGGCTGCTGCACTGTTCTTTGAATTATCCTCACACAGCAGACTGGGTGGAGCTCTGGCTTCTAAGCCTGCCTGTCCTCCCCTTTTGTAATGTTGAAACCCATTGTGTCTTGCAGGAGCGAGGTTTTACTCAGCAACAATGTGATGAAATTCTATTTAAATATGGGAGCTTAGAAGAGACGCTACTATCTTCAGGTGAGAATCTGCCTTGTTACTGTACTTGCCTCTGACCGGCGGGTCCCTTCAGTCTGTCAGCGGCAACAGTACCTAGCATTCTGGACAAAATCAAATATCCCAACACCGAAGGGTTTTCAAACATGATGGGGCATAGGCAGTGTCTTAACAGTGCTGTGGCGGGAATTCCAGAGTTTGGGGGTTGGCAGCTGAAACTAAGGCTGCCAGTGAAGTATTTAAACTCCGGGATGGTGCTGTTGGTAATTGGAGTGGGCCCAAGCAGGGCTTTGTAAGCCGTGGGAGGAGCATTTTACAATTGCTGCATAACTGGGAGCTGACTTGGGCAGGGTCGGGGGTAGGCAGCACAAATGCTGCCCGACCTGCCGAGCTTTCCCAGCCATTTCTGTTTGTGTTTGTGTGTGTGTTAGGGTGTCGGCTGTCAGCCTGGAGGTAGCTGGAATGTGCTACTCTAGAGGTGCGAGTGAGGATGTTGGCAGTGTGTATAAAATCTTAAGAAATAGGAGTAACAGTGGGCCATTCAGCCCATAGAGTCTACCCTCCCAGTCTACAAGATACATGGCTGATCTGTGTGGCCTCAACTCTGTCTTCATTCCTGCGCCTCCATAACCCTTCAGTCAAAATCAGTCCAACACAACTGTGAATATATTCAGAGAAACAGCTTTTGGAGAAGACAATTCCAACACACTGAAACCTTCCTGAAAGGTGAAGTTCCTTCTGTTCTGTCTTAAATGGGAAGCCACCTGTTTTGAAACTGGGCTCCAAAGTTCTACGAGGGCAACCGGCCTCCCAGCAGCTACTCTGTCAAGCTCCCTCAATGTGTTTTGATAAGATCACTTCTCATCCTTCCAAAGTCCATTGAGTGTCAGCCCAGTTTTTTTCCACCATTTCTTCAGGAGAGCAACCCTTCAGCTTGGGAATCAACCTTGTGAAACTTCTCTGAACAGCACTAAGTGTGCCTCTCAGGTGAAGTGACTAAAACTGTGCTCAGTGAGATCTCACCGATATCCAGAATAACTATCAGAAGTCACATGACACCAGGTTATAGTCCATCAGGTTTATTTGAAATCACATGCTTTCGGAGCACTGCCCCCTTCATCAGCTGAGCTCCTTCTACAAGGGGCAGCGCTCCAAAAGTGTGTGATTCTAAATAAGCCTGTGGGACTACAACCCGGTATCGCTAACTTCTGACATTGTCCACCCCAGTCCAACACTGACATCTGAACAATTGTAGCAAGACTGCACTTTGACAATCCATCCCCTTGCAATAAAGCCCACGTTCCGTTTGCTTTCCTAATTCATCCTCGTACCTGCATGCCATGGGACAGCCAGTTCTCCACACTGCAGCGTTCTGCAAACTCTCCATGGGAAAAATCGTGTTTCTATGCTTAATCCTGAAGAGTGGCATTATGATCCCAACTGCCAAATATTTTTGCCGGCTCACCCAACTGACTTAATCCCTTTACAGGGCTGAAGTTGAGAGTTGGAGAATGTGCTTGCCCTTACAAAGCACCTTTATTTGACTGAACAACTCCTTGAGAGTGAGTTCTGCGTTTCAGCTAAAGAAGTTTCTGCTGAGTTTCCAATTGGATTTATTGGTTCTGATCTTGTATTTAAGATATCTAAGTGTGATGTAGCCCACAAGTGGAACCATTACCTCTGCATGTGCACTGTAAAGATAATTCCACTATTTTAAAGGCCTCTGCTGGATCTCTCAAAACCTCAAGTGTTTTCAGCCTTTCAAGAGAGATACATAACTTTGCAGTTTTTATTTCATTCTTCAGATGATTAATTTCAGAAATATTAGACCAATTTGCTCTGCCTCTCATCACAGCACCACTCCAATGCAAGTGTCCCTTCCTTTTTAAAAATGGAGAACCGTATTCCAGATGTGGGATCACGGAATGTCGGTACAGCTTTATTCCGATACTCTGGCCCCTTTCAGCACGGCATGTTTCCTTCCCTGAAGGACATTAGTGGAACAAGATGAGTTTTTAACAACAATTGATGATCGATAGTTTCCTGGTCATCGTTACCAGTACTAGCTTTCAATTCTCGATTTTATGATTTAAATTTGCAGTTCAACTGCCATTTTGGGGTTTGAACCCATGTCCCCAAAATATTTGTCCGAACCTCTGGATTGTTGGCCTATTGACATTACCATTGTGCCACAGTCTCCCCAGTGACTCAAAGGTCACACGAGCAATGTAAACCAGTTGCTGATGACACCAAGCTGGATGAGAGTGAACCACCAACTTGAGAGGAGGGCACAATGAAACTGAAAAACAGGGGAAAGTAAGTGGACAACAAGATGGCATAGGGAACAAGTGGGATCAAATGAGAAAATTCATTTTCGGAGTAGGAACAGAAAGCACAATTTTATTTTAAATAAAGTTAGCATACTATTTGTTTTCCTAATTGCTTGCTGAACTGCATTGCTAACTTCCTTGTTTTGAATACAGAACAACATCGGTTATCCAAGCATCACTTATCCGGATTTTGAATTATCCGAACAAGATCTCAAGGTCCCGTTAAAAAAAATTATTAAATTTCAATAAAAGCACAGTGAGAACAGGTAGCCTGGGCTGGCGGCAAGAGCAGGAACAGGATTACTATGGGGACCTTTTCCTGCTATTGCTGTCGCCATGGGAACCCTGTCCCTGATATTGCCCCCGCCCACGGGGACCCTGTCCCTGATATTGCCCCCGCCCACGGGGACCCTGTCCCTGATATTGCCCCCGCCCACGGGGACCCTGTCCCTGATATTGCCCCCGCCCACGGGGACCCTGTCCCTGATATTGCCCCCGCCCACGGGGACCCTGTCCCTGATATTGCCCCCGCCCACGGGGACCCTGTCCCTGATATTGCCCCCGCCCACGGGGACCCTGTCCCTGATATTGCCCCCGCCCACGGGGACCCTGTCCCTGATATTGCCCCCGCCCACGGGGACCCTGTCCCTGATATTGCCCCCGCCCACGGGGACCCTGTCCCTGATATTGCCCCCGCCCACGGGGACCCTGTCCCTGATATTGCCCCCGCCCACGGGGACCCTGTCCCTGATATTGCCCCCGCCCACGGGGACCCTGTCCCTGATATTGCCCCCGCCCACGGGGACCCTGTCCCTGATATTGCCCCCGCCCACGGGGACCCTGTCCCTGATATTGCCCCCGCCCACGGGGAGCCTGTCCCTGATATTGCCCCCGCCCACGGGGAGCCTGTCCCTGATATTGCCCCCGCCCACGGGGAGCCTGTCCCTGATATTGCCCCCGCCCACGGGGAGCCTGTCCCTGATATTAACCCGCCCACGGGGAGCCTGTCCCTGATATTGCCCCCGCCCACGGGGAGCCTGTCCCTGATATTGCCCCCGCCCACGGGGAGCCTGTCCCTGATATTGCCCCCGCCCACGGGGAGCCTGTCCCTGATATTGCCCCCGCCCACGGGGAGCCTGTCCCTGATATTGCCCCCGCCCACGGGGAGCCTGTCCCTGATATTGCCCCCGCCCACGGGGAGCCTGTCCCTGATATCGCCCCCGCCCACGGGGACCCTGTCCCTGATATTGCCCCCGCCCACGGGGACCCTGTCCCTGATATTGCCCCCGCCCACGGGGACCCTGTCCCTGATATTGCCCCCGCCCACGGGGACCCTGTCCCTGATATTGGTAAGCCTAATCAGTTGTCCAACCAAAATACTCCCCACCTGTCTCGCTTGGATAATCGGGTTTGTTCTGTACGAATTAACTTCTGCTTTGAAAATTTTGATATAAAATCTAGAATGGAATTGAAAGTTTTGGCCATGATGATCATGAAACTGCCATCGGTTGTCATAAGCACATATCTTGGCTCACTCGTGTCTTTTCGAGAAGGAAATCTGCCATCCTTTCTCAATCTGGCTGACCTATGCTTCCAGAATAAAAGCCATGTGGTCGAGTTCAAGGGCAACAAATGCTGACCTTGCTAATACTGCCCACGTCCCACAAAACAAAAAAAACCCAGTGTATATTTCAAATAGCTGAGGTATCCCAGCACTGATCCTTGTTGGGCTCCCCTTGTTGCACTCTGATAAGTTGAAGCTGCCTTATCGGGTAGATGCCGCAGATTTCCATTGTTTCCAGGCCAACGTTTCCCCTCCTTCCTCCAACCCCCTTCCCTGCACCCCCACTGCCTTATTTTGTTGCTGATGGGATCTTGCTGTTGCCTGTCTGTCTTTGACAACCTGACACACTACACGTTTAACGTGATCAATTGGTGGTAAAGCACTTTGGTTGAGGTCGAAGGAATGTGACCTTGAGACTGTGATGAGGCAGTATAAGTTCCCAGTGGGTGAAAACAGGATATGCAGGGTGGGCTTGCTATCCAGGTTGATGTACGTGGGGTAGAAACTGAGCAAAATTAATGGGAGTTGCGGCAGGTGTGGAGTTGGGATCGGGAAATCCAGACTATGTGAAAGTCTTGTGCGAAGTTCAAGTGGTCCCACTCCTGAATGAAAGTTAGTATAACTCTGCCACAAAGGTGATTGTTGAACCTGCTGCAGACTGTTTCACATTTTTCACTGCCTCTAATTTCTTCCACCTTTACTTCAGCTCCGAAACCCCGAAACAGCCAAATTAACGCAAGCACGTATGTATCGGATGAAGACGACAAAGACTTTGTCCGTGTGAAAAAATCCAAAAATAAACCTGCCTCAATGTTAGTCCAGCCACAACTCCAGCCGAGGTAAGTACCTATGGAGGGTGATACCCATTTTCATCAATAGGCCAAGGTTCTTGAGGCTTGTAGAACCACCCTTGGTAAATAGACTAAAGATAACAATCAGCAAAAGTCTTGGAGTCGGCTCAATCCCAATTGGTTTTAGGACAATTGAAGTCTCCCTTTATATACATCTTTCCCATTCATTGTGCATTGAATGTGCCAAGTAAAATAGAGGAACAGGTATTGTTTCTTGGCTTCTTGACCCATCAAAGACACCCTGTCCTTCCACTGTGATATCCTCCATCTCTCCCTATCTTTCCTGAACATCTCTTTATCTGGGAATATAAAGCACCCAGTTTTGTGATTTTTTTTTAAACCTAGTCTGTCATTGCTATAACCACTTGGTTTTCTGTATCTGTAGCTCACTGCCTTTTATATGCTGCTGCCTGTACATTCACATGCCTGCCTCAAAGCCAAATCAAAAAATAGAATCCCTCATACTCTGACTCCACATCACACAGTTTGCTATTCCTTATTCCCATGCTGTCTGTCTCTCCTGATTGCCAGTTCAGCTTGGTTTTCCTCTTGCATGTTATCTTCTATTTCCAGTTTGACCCATTCCTGATAGCACCAGCAAACCAGCCCAGCGAGATACATCTCCACAACGTTCATTATATGAATGATTGAACTTGTCTTGGTGGTAGTTCATGTTCATGCTTTCAGTCCCTCTGTCTTTGGTGAAAACTGTGTTTGTTCTCTGACCTTGTGTGTTTGTGAATTGTCTGTCAGATTCTTTCTGTTTGGAGTGTGATGATGCAAGTCTTGTGTTCTTCAGGGAATTGTTTCCGATCTGGATTGGGAATGTAACCACTCGTATCACTGAAGAAGCATTACGTAGAATATTTGAAACGTGAGTCACTTCATGGGCTTTCAGAGATGACTGAATCCGTGCGGCGCTGGGCTTTATCTCACAGCGGTTCTCAAAGTTTAGTGCTGTTACCGATCTGTAAATCCAGCCCCCGTGTGATGATAAGATCTCCCCGAAACTGTCAGGTTTAAAGGTGGGAGAGTGCTTTGTGCTGGATTTCAGCTTGAATCTGAGCACTGGCTGCAGCAAAAAGCCCTTGGTAAACACTGATGAAATGCCGGCTACTGGGTGAATGTTGGAACCCCCGACCTTTACGTGGTGTGGGTCTTGCAGCATTGATGAAGGAGTTTGCCCTTGATCAGCCTTTCTGTCATGGCAGAGGCTGGAACATAGATTGGTTAGAAGGAGATGAGCAAAAAGATGTCAGCATCCTGGAAAGTATAATGGTTTCCTGAGTTTGAACCTCGGGAGATTGTGGTGTTAGCTGTAAGGTCACTGATGCCGAGCCAGAGTTCAATGCTCTAAAGATGCTGGTTCAAATCCTATTGTTTAAATTAAATAACTAAATTGGGAAGTGGAAAGCTGGTATTAGGAATTCTGACCATGAAACTATTGTCAACAATCCTGACAAATTATGTTTTGATTCACTGTTCTTCAGGGAGAGAAATCTGCTGTCCTTAGCTGATAGAATCCCTGCTGTGTGGAAGCAAGTCCATCAAGTCCACACTAATCCTCTGAAGAGCATCCCATCCCTCCCCAAATCCCTTTAACTCTGTATGTTCCATGGCTAACCCACCTAGCCTGCACATCCCTGGAGGCTATGGGCAGTTTAGCATGGCCGATCCACCCTAACCTGCACGTCTTTGGATTGTGGGAGGAAACCAGAGCACCCAAAGGAAACCCCCACAGACACAGGGAGAAAGTACAAATTCCACGCAGACAGTTGCCTGAGGCTGGAATTGAACCCAGGTCCCTGGTGCTATGAGGTGGCAGTGCTAACCACTGAGCCACCATGCCACCCTAGTGATAATACCACTTGATCATCACTTGTCTGTGATCTGGCCTGTATGTGACTCTTGACCCACAGCAACGTAGTTAACTGTGAACAGCCCTCTGAAATGGCCCATCAACTTGCTCAGGTCATTTAGAGATGTGCAGCGTCCTAGCCAGTACAATCCACATCCCACGAGTGAGCTTTTTAATTTAAAGCCTTCTGTTATTGCTGACTGTTTCTCTCTGATAGAGATGGTGGAGACCTGCCTCCTTCCTCCCCGTTTTTTCCAAGAGTCACGTTTAAAGACATAAAGGCAAAATACTGCAGATGTTGAAATTCTGAAATGGAAGGTAAAAGCACTGCAGACTTTCATCCGTGGAGAGAGAAACCGAGTTAACGCTGAGTCCAGGTGCTTTTCTTTAGAACTAATGTTCAGAGCTTTGAGCATTGACTGACACACCCTTGGTCTTTCAAGGAGCAGGAGAACTGACGTTGCGGACAAGAGCCCTATATCAGGAAGGACTGAGGAAGGGCTCTTGCCTGAAACTTGGATTCCCCTGCTCCCAGGATACTGCATGACCTTCTGTACTCTCGACTCTGATATCCAGCATCACTTTCTCCTGGACCCTTGGTCTTTGTCTGTTGTTAAGTTTGTCAGGTCGCTAAGTATTTTGTGCTGAAACTTTGTTTCCGTCTGTTGGCACTGTAGTGTTGGAACCATACACAGCATCCGAATGCTTCAAGATCGCTTTTGTGCCTTCATCAATTACACGACCAAACAGGGAGCGGAGCAGGCCATTACAAAGTTACAGGTACTGGGGAGTGGGCACTCTTTCTGTCCGGCGCGCGGGGGTGGGGAGTGGGCAGTCTCTCTGACAGGTACACGGGACTGGGGAGTGGGCAGTCTCTCTGACAGGTACACAGGACTGGGGAGTGGGCAGTCTCTCTGACAGGTACACAGGACTGGGGAGTGGGCAGTCTCTCTGACAGGTACACAGGACTGGGGAGTGGGCAGTCACTGACAGGTACACAGGACTGGGGAGTGGGCAGTCACTCTGACATGTACACAGGACTGGGGAGTGGGCAGTCTCTCTGACAGGTACACGGGACTGGGGAGTGGGCAGTCACTCTGACAGGTACACAGGACTGGGGAGTGGGCAGTCTCTCTGACAGGTACACAGGACTGGGGAGTGGGCAGTCTCTCTGACAGGTACACAGGACTGGGGAGTGGGCAGTCACTGACAGGTACACAGGACTGGGGAGTGGGCAGTCACTGACAGGTACACAGGACTGGGGAGTGGGCAGTCTCTCTGACAGGTACACAGGACTGGGGAGTGGGCAGTCACTCTGACAGGTACACGGGACTGGGGAGTGGGCAGTCTCTCTGACAGGTACACAGGACTGGGGAGTGGGCAGTCTCTCTGACAGGTACACAGGACTGGGGAGTGGGCAGTCTCTCTGACAGGTACACAGGACTGGGGAGTGGGCAGTCTCTCTGACAGGTACACAGGACTGGGGAGTGGGCAGTCACTGACAGGTACACAGGACTGGGGAGTGGGCAGTCACTGACAGGTACACAGGACTGGGGAGTGGGCAGTCTCTCTGACAGGTACACAGGACTGGGGAGTGGGCAGTCTCTCTGACAGGTACACGGGACTGGGGAGTGGGCAGTCTCTCTGACAGGTACACTGGACTGGGGAGTGGGCAGTCACTAACAGGTACACGGGACTGGGGAGTGGGCAGTCACACTGACAGGTACACGGGACTGGGGAGTGGGCAGTCACTGACAGGTACACAGGACTGGGGAGTGGGCAGTCACTCTGACAGGTACACAGGACTGGGGAGTGGGCAGTCACTGACAGGTACACAGGACTGGGGAGTGGGCAGTCTCACTGACAGGTACACGGGACTGGGGAGTGGGCAGTCACTCTGACAGGTACACAGGACTGGGGAGTGGGCAGTCTCTCTGACAGGTACACAGGAGTGGGGAGTGGGCAGTCACTGACAGGTACACGGGACTGGGGAGTGGGCAGTCACTGACAGGTACACAACACTGGGGAGTGGGCAGCCACTGACAGGTACACAGGACTGGGGAGTGGGCAGTCACTGACAGGTACACGGGACTGGGGACTGGGGAGTGGGCAGTCACTGACAGGTACACAGGACTGGGGAGTGGGCAGTCACTGACAGGTACACGGGACTGGGGACTGGGGAGTGGGCAGTCACTGACAGGTACACAGGACTGGGGAGTGGGCAGTCACTGACAGGTACACGGGACTGGGGACTGGGGAGTGGGCAGTCACTGACAGGTACACAGGACTGGGGAGTGGGCAGTCTCTCTACAGGTACACAGGACTGGGGAGTGGGCAGTCTCTCTACAGGTACACAGGACTGGGGAGTGGGCAGTCACTGACAGGTACACGGGACTGGGGAGTGGGCAGTCACTCTGACAGGTACACAGGACTGGGGAGTGGGCAGTCTCTCTACAGGTACACAGGACTGGGGAGTGGGCAGTCTCTCTACAGGTACACAGGACTGGGGAGTGGGCAGTCACTGACAGGTACACGGGACTGGGGAGTGGGCAGTCTCTCTGACAGGTACACAGGACTGGGGAGTGGGCAGTCACTGACAGGTACACAGGACTGGGGAGTGGGCAGTCACTGACAGGTACACGGGACTGGGGAGTGGGCAGTCTCTCTGACAGGTACACAGGACTGGGGAGTGGGCAGTCACTCTGACAGGTACACAGGACTGGGGAGTGGGCAGTCACACTGACAGGTACACAGGACTGGGGAGTGGGCAGTCACTGACAGGTACACAGGACTGGGGAGTGGGCAGTCACTCTGACAGGTACACAGGACTGGGGAGTGGGCAGTCACTGACAGGTACACAGGACTGGGGAGTGGGCAGTCACTCTGACAGGTACACAGGACTGGGGAGTGGGCAGTCTCTCTGACTGGTACACAGGACTGGGGAGTGGGCAGTCTCTCTGACAGGTACACGGGACTGGGGAGTGGGCAGTCACTGACAGGTACACTGGACTGGGGAGTGGGCCGTCACTGACAGGTACACAGGACTGGGGAGTGGGCAGTCACTCTGACAGGTACACAGGACTGGGGAGTGGGCAGTCACTCTGACAGGTACACAGGACTGGGGAGTGGGCAGTCTCTCTGACTGGTACACAGGACTGGGGAGTGGGCAGTCTCTCTGACAGGTACACGGGACTGGGGAGTGGGCAGTCACTGACAGGTACACAGGACTGGGGAGTGGGCAGTCTCTCTGACAGGTACACGGGACTGGGGAGTGGGCAGTCTCTCTGACAGGTACACGGGACTGGGGAGTGGGCAGTCTCTCTGACAGGTACACGGGACTGGGGAGTGGGCAGTCACTGACAGGTACACAGGACTGGGGAGTGGGCAGTCTCTCTACAGGTACACGGGACTGGGGAGTGGGCAGTCACTGACAGGTACACAGGACTGGGGAGTGGGCAGTCACTGACAGGTACACGGGACTGGGGAGTGGGCAGTCACTGACAGGTACACAGGACTGGGGAGTGGGCAGTCTCTCTACAGGTACACAGGACTGGGGAGTGGGCAGTCTCTCTGACAGGTACACGGGACTGGGGAGTCACTCTGACAGGTACACAGGACTGGGGAGTGGGCAGTCACTGACAGGTACACAGGACTGGGGAGTGGGCAGTCTCTCTACAGGTACACGGGACTGGGGAGTGGGCAGTCACTCTGACAGGTACACGGGACTGGGGAGTGGGCAGTCACTCTACAGGTACACAGGACTGGGGAGTGGGCAGTCTCTCTGACAGGTACACGGGACTGGGGAGTCACTCTGACAGGTACACGGGACTGGGGAGTGGGCAGTCACTGACAGGTACACAGGACTGGGGAGTGGGCAGTCACTCTGACAGGTACACGGGACTGGGGAGTGGGCAGTCACTCTGACAGGTACACAGGACTGGGGAGTGGGCAGTCTCTCTGACAGGTACACAGGACTGGGGAGTGGGCAGTCACACTGACAGGTACACAGGACTGGGGAGTGGGCAGTCACACTGACAGGTACACAGGACTGGGGAGTGGGCAGTCACTCTGACAGGTACACTGGACTGGGGAGTGGGCAGTCACTGACAGGTACACAGGACTGGGGAGTGAGCAGTCACTCTGACAGGTACACTGGACTGGGGAGTGGGCAGTCACTGACAGGTACACAGGACTGGGGAGTGGGCAGTCACTCTGACAGGTACACAGGACTGGGGAGTGGGCAGTCACTGAAAGGTACACGGGACTGGGGAGTGGGCAGTCACTGACAGGTACACAGGACTGGGGAGTGGGCCGTCTCTGACAGGTACACGGGACTGGGGAGTGGGCAGTCTCTCTGACAGGTACACAGGACTGGGGAGTGGGCAGTCACTCTGACAGGTACACAGGACTGGGGAGTGGGCAGTCACTCTGACAGGTACACAGGACTGGGGAGTGGGCAGTCACTGACAGGTACACAGGACTGGGGAGTGGGCAGTCACTCTGACAGGTACACAGGACTGGGGAGTGGGCAGTCACTGACAGGTACACAGGACTGGGGAGTGGGCAGTCACTCTGACAGGTACACAGGACTGGGGAGTGGGCAGTCACTCTGACAGGTACACAGGACTGGGGAGTGGGCAGTCACTGACAGGTACACGGGACTGGGGAGTGGGCAGTCACTCTGACAGGTACACAGGACTGGGGAGTGGGCAGTCACTGACAGGTACACAGGACTGGGGAGTGGGCAGTCACTCTGACAGGTACACAGGACTGGGGAGTGGGCAGTCACTGACAGGTACACAGGACTGGGGAGTGGGCAGTCACTCTGACAGGTACACAGGACTGGGGAGTGGGCAGTCTCTCTGACTGGTACACGGGACTGGGGAGTGGGCAGTCACTGACAGGTACACAGGACTGGGGAGTGGGCAGTCACTCTGACAGGTACACGGGACTGGGGAGTGGGTAGTCACTCTACAGGTACACAGGACTGGGGAGTGGGCAGTCTCTCTGACAGGTACACAGTTCTGGGGAGTGGGCAGTCTCTCTGACAGGTACACGGGACTGGGGAGTCACTCTGACAGGTACACGGGACTGGGGAGTGGGCAGTCACTGACAGGTACACGGGACTGGGGAGTGGGCAGTCACTCTGACAGGTACACAGGACTGGGGAGTGGGCAGTCACTCTGACAGGTACACAGGACTGGGGAGTGGGCAGTCTCTCTGACAGGTACACAGGACTGGGGAGTGGGCAGTCACACTGACAGGTACACAGGACTGGGGAGTGGGCAGTCTCTCTGACTGGTACACGGGACTGGGGAGTGGGCAGTCACTGACAGGTACACAGGACTGGGGAGTGGGCAGTCTCTCTGACAGGTACACAGGACTGGGGAGTGGGCAGTCACTGACAGGTACACGGGACTGGGGAGTGGGCAGTCACTCTACAGGTACACAGGACTGGGGAGTGGGCAGTCACTGACAGGTACACGGGACTGGGGAGTGGGCAGTCACTCTACAGGTACACAGGACTGGGGAGTGGGCAGTCTCTCTGACAGGTACACAGGACTGGGGAGTGGGCAGTCACTGACAGGTACACAGGACTGGGGAGTGGGCAGTCACTGACAGGTACACGGGACTGGGGAGTGGGCAGTCACTCTACAGGTACACAGGACTGGGGAGTGGGCAGTCTCTCTGACAGGTACACAGGACTGGGGAGTGGGCAGTCACTGACAGGTACACGGGACTGGGGAGTGGGCAGTCACTCTGACAGGTACACAGGACTGGGGAGTGGGCAGTCACTGACAGGTACACAGGACTGGGGAGTGGGCAGTCACTCTGACAGGTACACAGGACTGGGGAGTGGGCAGTCACTGACAGGTACACGGGACTGGGGAGTGGGCAGTCTCTCTGACAGGTACACGGGACTGGGGAGTGGGCAGTCACTGACAGGTACACAGGACTGGGGAGTGGGCCGTCTCTGACAGGTACACGGGACTGGGGAGTGGGCAGTCTCTCTGACAGGTACACAGGACTGGGGAGTGGGCAGTCACTCTGACAGGTACACAGGACTGGGGAGTGGGCAGTCACTCTGACAGGTACACAGGACTGGGGAGTGGGCAGTCACTCTGACAGGTACACGGGACTGGGGAGTCACTCTGACAGGTACACGGGACTGGGGAGTGGGCAGTCACTGACAGGTACACGGGACTGGGGAGTGGGCAGTCACTCTGACAGGTACACAGGACTGGGGAGTGGGCAGTCACTCTGACAGGTACACAGGACTGGGGAGTGGGCAGTCTCTCTGACAGGTACACAGGACTGGGGAGTGGGCAGTCACACTGACAGGTACACAGGACTGGGGAGTGGGCAGTCACTCTGACAGGTACACAGGACTGGGGAGTGGGCCGTCTCTGACAGGTACACGGGACTGGGGAGTGGGCAGTCTCTCTGACAGGTACACAGGACTGGGGAGTGGGCAGTCACTCTGACAGGTACACAGGACTGGGGAGTGGGCAGTCACTCTGACAGGTACACAGGACTGGGGAGTGGGCAGTCACTCTGACAGGTACACAGGACTGGGGAGTGGGCAGTCACTCTGACAGGTACACAGGACTGGGGAGTGGGCAGTCACTCTGACAGGTACACAGGACTGGGGAGTGGGCAGTCTCTCTGACAGGTACACGGGACTGGGGAGTGGGCAGTCACTGACAGGTACACGGGACTGGGGAGTGGGCAGTCACTGACAGGTACACGGGACTGGGGAGTGGGCAGTCACTCTGACAGGTACATAGGACTGGGGAGTGGGCAGTCACTGACAGGTACACAGGACTGGGGAGTGGGCAGTCACTCTGACAGGTACACAGGACTGGGGAGTGGGCAGTCTCTCTGACTGGTACACGGGACTGGGGAGTGGGCAGTCACTGACAGGTACACAGGACTGGGGAGTGGGCAGTCTCTCTGACAGGTACACGGGACTGGGGAGTGGGCAGTCTCTCTACAGGTACACAGGACTGGGGAGTGGGCAGTCTCTCTGACAGGTACACAGGACTGGGGAGTGGGCAGTCACTCTACAGGTACACAGGACTGGGGAGTGGGCAGTCTCTCTGACAGGTACACGGGACTGGGGAGTGGGCAGTCACTGACATGTACACGGGACTGGGGAGTGGGCAGTCACTCTGACAGGTACACAGGACTGGGGAGTGGGCAGTCACTGACAGGTACACGGGACTGGGGAGTGGACAGTCTCTCTGACAGGTACACGGGACTGGGGAGTGGGCAGTCTCTCTGACAGGTACACAGGACTGGGGAGTGGGCAGTCTCTCTGACAGGTCCACAGGACTGGGGAGTGGGCAGTCACTGACAGGTACACAGGACTGGGGAGTGGGCAGTCTCTCTGACAGATACACAGGACTGGGGAGTGGGCAGTCACTCTGACAGGTACACGGGACTGGGGAGTGGGCCGTCTCTGACAGGTACACAGGACTGGGGAGTGGGCAGTCACTCTGACAGGTACACAGGACTGGGGAGTGGGCAGTCACTCTGACAGGTACACAGGACTGGGGAGTGGACAGTCTCTCTGACAGGTACACGGGACTGGGGAGTGGGCAGTCACTCTGACAGGTACACGGGACTGGGGAGTGGGCAGTCACTCTGACAGGTACACGGGACTGGGGAGTGGGCAGTCTCTCTACAGGTACACAGGACTGGGGAGTGGACAGTCTCTCTGACAGGTACACGGGACTGGGGAGTGGGCAGTCACTCTGACAGGTACACGGGACTGGGGAGTGGGCAGTCACTCTGACAGGTACACGGGACTGGGGAGTGGGCAGTCTCTCTGACAGGTACACGGGACTGGGGAGTGGGCAGTCACTCTGACAGGTACACGGGACTGGGGAGTGGGCAGTCACTCTGACAGGTACACGGGACTGGGGAGTGGGCAGTCACTCTGACAGGTACACGGGACTGGGGAGTGGGCAGTCACTCTGACAGGTACACGGGACTGGGGAGTGGGCAGTCACTCTGACAGGTACACGGGACTGGGGAGTGGGCAGTCACTCTGACAGGTACACGGGACTGGGGAGTGGGCAGTGTCTCTGACAGGTACACGGGACTGGGGAGTGGGCAGTCTCTCTGACAGGTACACGGGACTGGGGAGTGGGCAGTCACTCTGACAGGTACACAGGACTGGGGAGTGGGCAGTCTCTCTACAGGTACACAGGACTGGGGAGTGGGCAGTCACTCTGACAGGTACACGGGACTGGGGAGTGGGCCGTCTCTGACAGGTACACAGGACTGGGGAGTGGGCAGTCACTCTGACAGGTACACAGGACTGGGGAGTGGGCAGTCACTCTGACAGGTACACAGGACTGGGGAGTGGGCAGTCACTGACAGGTACACAGGACTGGGGAGTGGGCAGTCACTCTGACAGGTACACAGGACTGGGGAGTGGGCAGTCACTCTGACAGGTACACGGGACTGGGGAGTGGACAGTCTCTCTACAGGTACACAGGACTGGGGAGTGGGCAGTCACTCTGACAGGTACACAGGACTGGGGAGTGGGCAGTCACTGACAGGTACACAGGACTGGGGAGTGGGCAGTCACTCTGACAGGTACACAGGACTGGGGAGTGGGCAGTCACTCTGACAGGTACACAGGACTGGGGAGTGGGCAGTCACTCTGACAGGTACACAGGACTGGGGAGTGGGCAGTCTCTCTGACAGGTACACAGGACTGGGGAGTGGGCAGTCACTCTGACAGGTACACAGGACTGGGGAGTGGGCAGTCACTCTGACAGGTACACAGGACTGGGGAGTGGGCAGTCACTGACAGGTACACAGGACTGGGGAGTGGGCAGTCACTGACAGGTACACGGGACTGGGGAGTGGGCAGTCACTCTGACAGGTACACAGGACTGGGGAGTGGGCAGTCACTGACAGGTACACAGGACTGGGGAGTGGGCAGTCACTCTGACAGGTACACAGGACTGGGGAGTGGGCAGTCACTGACAGGTACACAGGACTGGGGAGTGGGCAGTCACTCTGACAGGTACACAGGACTGGGGAGTGGGCAGTCTCTCTGACTGGTACACGGGACTGGGGAGTGGGCAGTCACTGACAGGTACACAGGACTGGGGAGTGGGCAGTCACTCTGACAGGTACACGGGACTGGGGAGTGGGCAGTCACTCTACAGGTACACAGGACTGGGGAGTGGGCAGTCTCTCTGACAGGTACACAGTTCTGGGGAGTGGGCAGTCTCTCTGACAGGTACACGGGACTGGGGCGTCACTCTGACAGGTACACGGGACTGGGGAGTGGGCAGTCACTGACAGGTACACGGGACTGGGGAGTGGGCAGTCACTCTGACAGGTACACAGGACTGGGGAGTGGGCAGTCACTCTGACAGGTACACAGGACTGGGGAGTGGGCAGTCTCTCTGACAGGTACACAGGACTGGGGAGTGGGCAGTCACACTGACAGGTACACAGGACTGGGGAGTGGGCAGTCACTCTGACAGGTACACAGGACTGGGGAGTGGGCAGTCACTCTGACAGGTACACAGGACTGGGGAGTGGGCCGTCTCTGACAGGTACACGGGACTGGGGAGTGGGCAGTCTCTCTGACAGGTACACAGGACTGGGGAGTGGGCAGTCACTCTGACAGGTACACAGGACTGGGGAGTGGGCAGTCACTCTGACAGGTACACAGGACTGGGGAGTGGGCAGTCACTGACAGGTACACAGGACTGGGGAGTGGGCAGTCACTCTGACAGGTACACAGGACTGGGGAGTGGGCAGTCTCTCTGACTGGTACACGGGACTGGGGAGTGGGCAGTCACTGACAGGTACACAGGACTGGGGAGTGGGCAGTCTCTCTACAGGTACACAGGACTAGGGAGTGGACAGTCACTGACAGGTACACGGGACTGGGGAGTGGGCAGTCACTCTGACAGGTACACAGGACTGGGGAGTGGGCAGTCTCTCTACAGGTACACAGGACTGGGGAGTGGGCAGTCACTGACAGGTACACAGGACTGGGGAGTGGGCAGTCTCTCTGACAGGTACGCAGGACTGGGGAGTGGGCAGTCACTGACAGGTACACAGGACTGGGGAGTGGGCAGTCTCTCTGACAGGTACACGGGACTGGGGAGTGGGCAGTCACTGACATGTACACGGGACTGGGGAGTGGGCAGTCACTCTGACAGGTACACGGGACTGGGGAGTGGACAGTCTCTCTGACAGGTACACGGGACTGGGGAGTGGGCAGTCTCTCTGACAGGTACACAGGACTGGGGAGTGGGCAGTCTCTCTGACAGGTCCACAGGACTGGGGAGTGGGCAGTCACTGACAGGTACACAGGACTGGGGAGTGGGCAGTCTCTCTGACAGGTACACAGGACTGGGGAGTGGGCAGTCTCTCTGACAGGTACACGGGACTGGGGAGTGGGCAGTCTCTCTGACAGGTACACGGGACTGGGGAGTGGGCAGTCTCTCTGACAGGTACACGGGACTGGGGAGTGGGCCGTCTCTGACAGGTACACAGGACTGGGGAGTGGGCAGTCACTCTGACAGGTACACAGGACTGGGGAGTGGGCAGTCACTCTGACAGGTACACAGGACTGGGGAGTGGACAGTCTCTCTGACAGGTACACGGGACTGGGGAGTGGGCAGTCACTCTGACAGGTACACGGGACTGGGGAGTGGGCAGTCACTCTGACAGGTACACGGGACTGGGGAGTGGGCAGTCACTCTGACAGGTACACGGGACTGGGGAGTGGGCAGTCACTCTGACAGGTACACGGGACTGGGGAGTGGGCAGTCACTCTGACAGGTACACGGGACTGGGGAGTGGGCAGTCACTCTGACAGGTACACGGGACTGGGGAGTGGGCAGTCACTCTGACAGGTACACGGGACTGGGGAGTGGGCAGTCTCTCTGACAGGTACACGGGACTGGGGAGTGGGCAGTCACTCTGACAGGTACACGGGACTGGGGAGTGGGCAGTCACTCTGACAGGTACACAGGACTGGGGAGTGGGCAGTCTCTCTACAGGTACACAGGACTGGGGAGTGGGCAGTCACTCTGACAGGTACACGGGACTGGGGAGTGGGCCGTCTCTGACAGGTACACAGGACTGGGGAGTGGGCAGTCACTCTGACAGGTACACAGGACTGGGGAGTGGGCAGTCACTGACAGGTACACAGGACTGGGGAGTGGGCAGTCACTCTGACAGGTACACAGGACTGGGGAGTGGGCAGTCACTCTGACAGGTACACGGGACTGGGGAGTGGACAGTCTCTCTACAGGTACACAGGACTGGGGAGTGGGCAGTCACTCTGACAGGTACACAGGACTGGGGAGTGGGCAGTCACTGACAGGTACACAGGACTGGGGTGTGGGCAGTCTCTCTACAGGTACACGGGACTGGGGTGTGGGTAGTCTCTCTGACAGGTACACAGGACTGGGGAGTGGGCAGTCACTGACAGGTACACAGGACTGGGGAGTGGGTAGTCTCTCTGACAGGTACACAGGACTGGGGAGTGGGCCGTCTCTGACAGGTACACAGGACTGGGGAGTGGGCAGTCACTCTGACAGGTACACAGGACTGGGGAGTGGGCAGTCACTGACAGGTACACAGGACTGGGGAGTGGGCAGTCACTGACAGGTACACAGGACTGGGGAGTGGGCAGTCACTCTGACAGGTACACGGGACTGGGGAGTGGACAGTCTCTCTACAGGTACACAGGACTGGGGAGTGGGCAGTCACTCTGACAGGTACACAGGACTGGGGAGTGGGCAGTCACTGACAGGTACACAGGACTGGGGTGTGGGCAGTCTCTCTACAGGTACACGGGACTGGGGTGTGGGTAGTCTCTCTGACAGGTACACAGGACTGGGGAGTGGGCAGTCACTGACAGGTACACAGGACTGGGGAGTGGGTAGTCTCTCTGACAGGTACACAGGACTGGGGAGTGGGCAGTCACTGACAGGTACACAGGACTGGGGAGTGGGCAGTCACTCTGACAGGTACACAGGACTGGGGAGTGGGCAGTCACTGACAGGTACACAGGACTGGGGAGTGGGCAGTCACTGACAGGTACACAGGACTGGGGAGTGGGCAGTCACTGACAGGTACACAGGACTGGGGAGTGGGCAGTCACTCTGACAGGTACACAGGACTGGGGAGTGGGCAGTCACTCTGACAGGTACACAGGACTGGGGAGTGGGCAGTCACTCTGACAGGTACACAGGACTGGGGAGTGGGCAGTCACTGACAGGTGCACGGGACTGGGGAGTGGGCAGTCACTCTGACAGGTACACAGGACTGGGGAGTGGGCAGTCACTCTGACAGGTACACAGGACTGGGGAGTGGGCAGTCACTGACAGGTACACAGGACTGGGGAGTGGGCAGTCACTGACAGGTACACAAGACTGGGGAGTGGGCAGTCACTCTGACAGGTACACAGGACTGGGGAGTGGGCAGTCTCTCTGACAGGTACACAGGACTGGGGAGTGGGCAGTCACTGACAGGTACACGGGACTGGGGAGTGGGCAGTCACTGACAGGTACACAGGACTGGGGAGTGGGAAATCTCTCTGACAGGTACACGGGACTGGGGAGTGGGCAGTCTCTGACAGGTACACGGGACTGGGGAGTGGGCAGTCTCTGACAGGTACACAGGACTGGGGAGTGGGAAATCTCTCTGACAGGTACACAGGACTGGGGAGTGGGCAGTCACTGACAGGTACACAGGACTGGGGTGTGGGCAGTCACTGACAGGTACACAGGACTGGGGTGTGGGCAGTCACTGACAGGTACACGGGACTGGGGAGTGGGCAGTCTCTCTGACAGGTACACGGGACTGGGGAGTGGGCAGTCTCTCTGACAGGTACACGGGACTGGGGAGTGGGCAGTCTCTCTGACAGGTATACAGGACTGGGGAGTGGGCAGTCACTGACTGGTACACAGGACTGGGGAGTGGGCCGTCTCTCTGACAGGTACACAGGACTGGGGAGTGGGCAGTCACTCTGACAGGTACACGGGACTGGGGAGTGGACAGTCTCTCTGACAGGTACACGGGACTGGGGAGTGGGCAGTCACTGACAGGTACACGGGACTGGGGAGTGGACAGTCTCTCTGACAGGTACACAGGACTGGGGAGTGGGCAGTCACTCTGACAGGTACACAGGACTGGGGAGTGGGCAGTCAGTCTGACAGGTACACGGGACTGGGGAGTGGGCAGTCACTGACAGGTACACAGGACTGGGGAGTGGGCAGTCACTCTGACAGGTACACGGGACTGGGGAGTGGGCAGTCACTCTGACAGGTACACAGGACTGGGGAGTGGGCAGTCACTCTGACAGGTACACAGGACTGGGGAGTGGGCAGTCACTCTGACAGGTACACGGGACTGGGGAGTGGGCAGTCACTCTGACAGGTACACAGGACTGGGGAGTGGGCAGTCACTCTGACAGGTACACAGGACTGGGGAGTGGGCAGTCTCTCTGACAGGTACACGGGACTGGGGAGTGGGCAGTCTCTCTACAGGTACACAGGACTGGGGAGTGGGCAGTCACTGACAGGTACACGGGACTGGGGAGTGGGCAGTCACTCTGACAGGTACACGGGACTGGGGAGTGGGCAGTCACTCTGACAGGTACACAGGACTGGGGAGTGGGCAGTCTCTCTGACAGGTACACAGGACTGGGGAGTGGGCAGTCACTCTGACAGGTACACGGGACTGGGGAGTGGGCAGTCTCTCTACAGGTACACAGGACTGGGGAGTGGGCAGTCTCTCTGACAGGTACACGGGACTGGGGAGTGGGCCGTCACTCTGACAGGTACACGGGACTGGGGAGTGGGCAGTCACTGACAGGTACACAGGACTGGGGAGTGGGCAGTCTCTCTGACAGGTACACGGGACTGGGGAGTGGGCAGTCTCTCTGACAGGTACACGGGACTGGGGAGTGGACAGTCTCTCTGACAGGTACACGGGACTGGGGAGTGGACTGTCTCTCTGACAGGTACACGGGACTGGGGAGTGGACTGTCTCTCTGACAGGTACACGGGACTGGGGAGTGGACAGTCTCTCTGACAGGTACACGGGACTGGGGAGTGGGCAGTCACTCTGACAGGTACACGGGACTGGTGAGTGGGCAGTCACTCTGACAGGTACACGGGACTGGGGAGTGGACAGTCTCTCTGACAGGTACACGGGACTGGGGAGTGGGCAGTCACTCTGACAGGTACACAGGACTGGGGAGTGGGCAGTCTCTCTGACAGGTACACAGGACTGGGGAGTGGGCAGTCTCTCTGACAGGTACACAGGACTGGGGAGTGGGCAGTCTCTCTGACAGGTACACAGGACTGGGGAGTGGGCAGTCTTTCTGACAGGTACACAGGACTGGGGAGTGGGCAGTCTCTCTGACAGGTACACAGGACTGGGGAGTGGGCAGTCACTCTGACAGGTACACAGGACTGGGGAGTGGGCAGTCACTGACAGGTACACAGGACTGGGGAGTGGGCAGTCACTGACAGGTACACAGGACTGGGGAGTGGGCAGTCTCTCTGACAGGTACACAGGACTGGGGAGTGGGCAGTCACTGACAGGTACACAGGACTGGGGAGTGGGCAGTCACTGACAGGTACACAGGACTGGGGAGTGGGCAGTCACTGACAGGTACACAGGACTGGAGAGTGGGCAGTCTCTCTGACAGGTACACGGGACTGGGGAGTGGGCAGTCTCTCTGACAGGTACACAGGACTGGAGAGTGGGCAGTCTCTCTGACAGGTACACGGGACTGGGGAGTGGGCAGTCTCTCTGACAGGTACACGGGACTGGGGAGTGGGCAGTCACTGACAGGTACACGGGACTGGGGAGTGGGCAGTCTCTCTGACAGGTACACAGGACTGGGGAGTGGGCAGTCACTGACAGGTACACAGGACTGGGGAGTGGGCAGTCTCTGACAGGTACACAGGACTGGGGAGTGGGCAGTCTCTCTGACAGGTACACAGGACTGGGGAGTGGGCAGTCTCTCTGACAGGTACACAGGACTGGGGAGTGGGCAGTCACTGACAGGTACACAGGACTGGGGAGTGGGCAGCCTCTCTGACAGGTACACGGGACTGGGGAGTGGGCAGTCACTGACAGGTACACGGGACTGGGGAGTGGGCAGTCACTGACAGGTACACGGGACTAGGGAGTGGGCAGTCTTTCTGACAGGTACACAGGACTGGGGAGTGGGCAGTCACTCTGACAGGTACACAGGACTGGGGAGTGGGCAGTCTCTCTGACAGGTACACGGGACTGGGGAGTGGGCAGTCACTGACAGGTACACGGGACTGGGGAGTGGGCAGTCTCTCTGACAGGTACACAGGACTGGGGAGTGGGCAGTCACTGACAGGTACACAGGACTGGGGAGTGGGCAGTTTCTCTGACAGGTACACGGGACTGGGGAGTGGGCAGTCTCTCTGACAGGTACACGGGACTGGGGAGTGGGCAGTCACTGACAGGTACACGGGACTGGGGAGTGGGCAGTCTCTCTGACAGGTACACGGGACTGGGGAGTGGGCAGTCTCTGACAGGTACACGGGACTGGGGAGTGGGCAGTCTCTCTGACAGGTACACGGGACTGGGGAGTGGGCAGTCACTCTGACAGGTACACAGGACTGGGGAGTGGGCAGTCACTCTGACAGGTACACAGGACTGGGGAGTGGGCAGTCACTGACAGGTACACAGGACTGGGGAGTGGGCAGTCACTGACAGGTACACGGGACTGGGGAGTGGGCAGTCTCTCTGACAGGTACACGGGACTGGGGAGTGGGCAGTCACTCTGACAGGTACACAGGACTGGGGAGTGGGCAGTCACTGACAGGTACACAGGACTGGGGAGTGGGCAGTCACTGACAGGTACACGGGACTGGGGAGTGGGCAGTCTCTCTGACAGGTACACGGGACTGGGGAGTGGGCAGTCTCTGACAGGTACACAGGACTGGGGTGTGGGCAGTCACTGACAGGTACACAGGACTGGGGAGTGGGCAGTCTCTCTGACAGGTACACAGGACTGGGGAGTGGGCAGTCACTCTGACAGGTACACGGGACTGGGGAGTGGGCAGTCTCTCTGACAGGTACACGGGACTGGGGAGTGGGCCGTCTCTCTGACAGGTACACAGGACTGGGGAGTGGGCAGTCACTCTGACAGGTACACGGGACTGGGGAGTGGGCAGTCTCTCTGACAGGTACACAGGACTGGGGAGTGGGCAGTCACTGACAGGTACACGGGACTGGGGAGTGGGCAGTCTCTCTGACAGGTACACGGGACTGGGGAGTGGGCAGTCTCTCTGACAGGTACACGGGACTGGGGAGTGGGCAGTCACTCTGACAGGTACACAGGACTGGGGAGTGCGCAGTCTCTCTGACAGGTACACGGGACTGGGGAGTGGGCAGTCTCTCTACAGGTACACAGGACTGGGGAGTGGGCAGTCACTGACAGGTACACAGGACTGGGGAGTGGGCAGTCTCTCTGACAGGTACACGGGACTGGGGAGTGGGCAGTCACTCTGACAGGTACACGGGACTGGGGAGTGGGCAGTCTCTCTGACAGGTACACGGGACTGGGGAGTGGGCAGTCTCTCTGACAGGTACACGGGACTGGGGAGTGGGCAGTCACTGACAGGTACACGGGACTGGGGAGTGGGCAGTCACTCTGACAGGTACACGGGACTGGGGAGTGGGCAGTCACTGACAGGTACACGGGACTGGGGAGTGGGCAGTCACTCTGACAGGTACACGGGACTGGGGAGTGGGCAGTCTCTCTGACAGGTACACAGGACTGGGGAGTGGGCAGTCACTCTGACAGGTACACGGGACTGGGGAGTGGGCCGTCTCTGACAGGTACACGGGACTGGGGAGTGGGCAGTCACTCTGACAGGTACACGGGACTGGGGAGTGGGCAGTCACTCTGACAGGTACACAGGACTGGGGAGTGGGCAGTCACTGACAGGTACACGGGACTGGGGAGTGGGCAGTCTCTCTGACAGGTACACAGGACTGGGGAGTGGGCCGTCTCTGACAGGTACACGGGACTGGGGAGTGGGCAGTCACTCTGACAGGTACACAGGACTGGGGAGTGGGCAGTCACTGACAGGTACACGGGACTGGGGAGTGGGCAGTCTCTCTGACAGGTACACGGGACTGGGGAGTGGGCAGTCACTCTGACAGGTACACGGGACTGGGGAGTGGGCAGTCACTCTACAGGTACACGGGACTGGGGAGTGGGCAGTCACTCTGACAGGTACACGGGACTGGGGAGTGGGCAGTCTCTCTGACAGGTACACAGGACTGGGGAGTGGGCAGTCACTGACAGGTACACGGGACTGGGGAGTGGGCAGTCTCTCTGACAGGTACACGGGACTGGGGAGTGGGCCGTCACTCTGACAGGTACACGGGACTGGGGAGTGGGCAGTCACTGACAGGTACACAGGACTGGGGAGTGGGCAGTCACTCTGACATGTACACGGGACTGGGGAGTGGGCAGTCACTGACAGGTACACAGGAGTGGGGAGTGGGCAGTCTCTCTGACAGGTACACAGGACTGGGGAGTGGGCAGTCTCTCTGACAGGTACACGGGACTGGGGAGTGGGCAGTCACTCTGACAGGTACACAGGACTGGGGAGTGGGCAGTCACTCTGACAGGTACACGGGACTGGGGAGTGGGCAGTCTCTCTGACAGGTACACGGGACTGGGGAGTGGGCAGTCACTCTGACAGGTACACAGGACTGGGGAGTGGGCAGTCACTCTGACAGGTACACGGGACTGGGGAGTGGGCAGTCTCTGACAGGTACACAGGACTGGGGAGTGGGCAGTCACTCTGACAGGTACACGGGACTGGGGAGTGGGCAGTCTCTCTGACAGGTACACAGGACTGGGGAGTGGGCAGTCTCTCTGACAGGTACACGGGACTGGGGAGTGGGCAGTCACTCTGACAGGTACACGGGACTGGGGAGTGGGCAGTCTCTCTGACAGGTACACGGGACTGGGGAGTGGGCAGTCTCTCTGACAGGTACACAGGACTGGGGAGTGGGCAGTCACTCTGACAGGTACACGGGACTGGGGAGTGGGCAGTCTCTCTGACAGGTACACAGGACTGGGGAGTGGGCAGTCTCTCTGACAGGTACACGGGACTGGGGAGTGGGCAGTCACTGACAGGTACACGGGACTGGGGAGTGGGCAGTCTCTCTGACATGTACACAGGACTGGGGAGTGGGCAGTCTCTCTGACAGGTACACGGGACTGGGGAGTGGGCAGTCACTGACAGGTACACGGGACTGGGGAGTGGGCAGTCTCTCTGACAGGTACACAGGACTGGGGAGTGGGCACTCTGACAGGTATTGAGGACTGGGGAGTGGGCAGTCTCTCTGACAGGTACACAGGACTGGAGTGGGCAGTCACTCTGACAGGTACACAGGACTGGGGAGTGGGCAGTCACTCTGACAGGTACACAGGACTGGAGTGGGCAGTCACTCTGACAGGTACACAGGACTGGGGAGTGGGCAGTCTCTCTGACAGGTACACAGGACTGGGGAGTGGGCAGTCACTGACAGGTACACAGGACTGGGGAGTGGGCAGTCTCTCTGACAGGTACACGGGACTGGGGAGTGGGCAGTCACTCTGACAGGTACACAGGACTGGGGAGTGGGCAGTCACTCTGACATGTACACGGGACTGGGGAGTGGGCAGTCACTCTGACAGGTACACAGGACTGGCGAGTGGGCAGTCACTCTGACAGGTACACGGGACTGTGGAGTGGGCCGTCTCTGACAGGTACACAGGACTGGGGAGTGGGCAGTCTCTCTGACAGGTACACAGGACTGGGGAGTGGGCAGTCACTGACAGGTACACAGGACTGGGGAGTGGGCAGTCACTGACAGGTACACAGGACTGGGGAGTGGGCAGTCACTCTGACAGGTACACGGGACTGGGGAGTGGGCAGTCACTGACAGGTACACAGGAGTGGGGAGTGGGCAGTCTCTCTGACAGGTACACAGGACTGGGGAGTGGGCAGTCACTCTGACAGGTACACGGGACTGGGGAGTGGGCCGTCTCTGACAGGTACACGGGACTGGGGAGTGGGCAGTCACTCTGACAGGTACACAGGACTGGGGAGTGGGCAGTCACTCTGACAGGTACACAGGACTGGGGAGTGGGCAGTCACTCTGACAGGTACACAGGACTGGGGAGTGGGCAGTCACTCTGACAGGTACACGGGACTGGGGAGTGGGCAGTCTTTCTGACAGGTACACAGGACTGGGGAGTGGGCAGTCTCTCTGACAGGTACACAGGACTGGGGAGTGGGCAGTCACTGACAGGTACACGGGACTGGGGAGTGGGCAGTCTCTCTGACGGGTACACGGGACTGGGGAGTGGGCAGTCACTCTGACAGGTACACAGGACTGGGGAGTGGGCAGTCACTGACAGGTACACAGGACTGGGGAGTGGGCAGTCTCTCTGACAGGTACACAGGACTGGGGAGTGGGCAGTCTCTCTGACAGGTACACAGGACTGGGGAGTGGGCAGTCACTGACAGGTACACGGGACGGGGGAGTGGGCAGTCACTCTGACAGGTACACAGGACTGGGGAGTGGGCAGTCACTCTGACAGGTACACGGACTGGGGAGTGGGCAGTCTCTCTGGCAGGTACACGGGACTGGGGACTGCGCAATCACTCTGACAGGTACACAGGACTGGGGAGTGGGCAGTCACTGACAGGTACACGGGACTGGGGAGTGGGCAGTCTCTCTGGCAGGTACACGGACTGGGGAGTGGGCAGTCTCTCTGGCAGGTACACAGGACTGGGGAGTGGGCAGTCTCTCTGACAGGTACACAGGACTGGGGAGTGGGCAGTCACTGACAGGTACACAGGACTGGGGAGTGGGCAGTCTCTCTGACAGGTACACGGGACTGGGGAGTGGGCAGTCACTGACAGGTACACGGGACTGGGGAGTGGGCAGTCTCTCTGGCAGGTACACGGACTGGGGAGTGGGCAGTCTCTCTGGCAGGTACACAGGACTGGGGAGTGGGCAGTCTCTCTGACAGGTACACAGGACTGGGGAGTGGGCAGTCACTGACAGGTACACAGGACTGGGGAGTGGGCAGTCACTCTGACAGGTACACGGGACTGGGGAGTGGGCAGTCACTGACAGGTACACGGGACTGGGGAGTGGGCAGTCTCTCTGACAGGTACACGGGACTGGGGAGTGGGCAGTCACTCTGACAGGTACACGGGACTGGGGAGTGGGCAGTCACTGACAGGTACACGGGACTGGGGAGTGGGCAGTCACTCTGACAGGTACACGGGACTGGGGAGTGGGCAGTCTCTCTGACAGGTACACGGGACTGGGGAGTGGGCAGTCTCTCTGACAGGTACACGGGACTGGGGAGTGGGCAGTCACTCTGACAGGTACACGGGACTGGGGAGTGGGCAGTCTCTCTGACAGGTACACGGGACTGGGGAGTGGGCAGTCACTCTGACAGGTACACGGGACTGGGGAGTGGGCAGTCTCTCTGACAGGTACACGGGACTGGGGAGTGGGCAGTCACTCTGACAGGTACACAGGACTGGGGAGTGGGCAGTCACTCTGACAGGTACATGGGACTGGGGAGTGGGCCGTCTCTGACAGGTACACAGGACTGCGGAGTGGGCAGTCTCTCTGACAGGTACACAGGACTGGGGAGTGGGCAGTCTCTGAGAGGTACACAGGAGTGGGGAGTGGGCAGTCTCTCTGACAGGTACACGCGACTGGGGAGTGGGCAGTCACTCTGACAGGTACACGGGATTGGTGAGTGGGCAGTCACTGACAGGTACACGGGACTGGGGAGTGGGCAGTCTCTCTGACAGGTACACAGGACTGGGGAGTGGGCAATCACTGACAGGTACACAGGACTGGGGAGTGGGCAGTCTCTCTGACAGGTACACAGGACTGGGGAGTGGGCAATCACTGACAGGTACACAGGACTGGGGAGTGGGCAGTCTCTCTGACAGGTACACAGGACTGGGGAGTGGGCAGTCTCTCTGACAGGTACACGGGACTGGGGAGTGGGCAGTCACTCTGACAGGTACACAGGACTGGGGAGTGGGCAGTCTCTCTGACAGGTACACAGGACTGGGGAGTGGGCAGTCACTGACAGGTACACAGGACTGGGGAGTGGGCAGTCACTGACAGGTACACAGGACTGGGGAGTGGGCAGTCTCTCTGACAGGTACACAGGACTGGGGAGTGGGCCGTCTCTGACAGGTACACGGGACTGGGGAGTGGGCAGTCACTCTGACAGGTACACGGGACTGGGGAGTGGGCAGTCACTCTGACAGGTACACAGGACTGGGGAGTGGGCAGTCACTGACAGGTACACGGGACTGGGGAGTGGGCAGTCTCTCTGACAGGTACACAGGACTGGGGAGTGGGCCGTCTCTGACAGGTACACGGGACTGGGGAGTGGGCAGTCACTCTGACAGGTACACAGGACTGGGGAGTGGGCAGTCACTGACAGGTACACGGGACTGGGGAGTGGGCAGTCTCTCTGACAGGTACACGGGACTGGGGAGTGGGCAGTCACTCTGACAGGTACACGGGACTGGGGAGTGGGCAGTCACTCTACAGGTACACGGGACTGGGGAGTGGGCAGTCACTCTGACAGGTACACGGGACTGGGGAGTGGGCAGTCTCTCTGACAGGTACACAGGACTGGGGAGTGGGCAGTCACTGACAGGTACACGGGACTGGGGAGTGGGCAGTCTCTCTGACAGGTACACGGGACTGGGGAGTGGGCCGTCACTCTGACAGGTACACGGGACTGGGGAGTGGGCAGTCACTGACAGGTACACAGGACTGGGGAGTGGGCAGTCACTCTGACATGTACACGGGACTGGGGAGTGGGCAGTCACTGACAGGTACACAGGAGTGGGGAGTGGGCAGTCTCTCTGACAGGTACACAGGACTGGGGAGTGGGCAGTCTCTCTGACAGGTACACGGGACTGGGGAGTGGGCAGTCACTCTGACAGGTACACAGGACTGGGGAGTGGGCAGTCACTCTGACAGGTACACGGGACTGGGGAGTGGGCAGTCTCTCTGACAGGTACACGGGACTGGGGAGTGGGCAGTCACTCTGACAGGTACACAGGACTGGGGAGTGGGCAGTCACTCTGACAGGTACACGGGACTGGGGAGTGGGCAGTCTCTGACAGGTACACAGGACTGGGGAGTGGGCAGTCACTCTGACAGGTACACGGGACTGGGGAGTGGGCAGTCTCTCTGACAGGTACACAGGACTGGGGAGTGGGCAGTCTCTCTGACAGGTACACGGGACTGGGGAGTGGGCAGTCACTCTGACAGGTACACGGGACTGGGGAGTGGGCAGTCTCTCTGACAGGTACACGGGACTGGGGAGTGGGCAGTCTCTCTGACAGGTACACAGGACTGGGGAGTGGGCAGTCACTCTGACAGGTACACGGGACTGGGGAGTGGGCAGTCTCTCTGACAGGTACACAGGACTGGGGAGTGGGCAGTCTCTCTGACAGGTACACGGGACTGGGGAGTGGGCAGTCACTGACAGGTACACGGGACTGGGGAGTGGGCAGTCTCTCTGACATGTACACAGGACTGGGGAGTGGGCAGTCTCTCTGACAGGTACACGGGACTGGGGAGTGGGCAGTCACTGACAGGTACACGGGACTGGGGAGTGGGCAGTCTCTCTGACAGGTACACAGGACTGGGGAGTGGGCACTCTGACAGGTATTGAGGACTGGGGAGTGGGCAGTCTCTCTGACAGGTACACAGGACTGGAGTGGGCAGTCACTCTGACAGGTACACAGGACTGGGGAGTGGGCAGTCACTCTGACAGGTACACAGGACTGGAGTGGGCAGTCACTCTGACAGGTACACAGGACTGGGGAGTGGGCAGTCTCTCTGACAGGTACACAGGACTGGGGAGTGGGCAGTCACTGACAGGTACACAGGACTGGGGAGTGGGCAGTCTCTCTGACAGGTACACGGGACTGGGGAGTGGGCAGTCACTCTGACAGGTACACAGGACTGGGGAGTGGGCAGTCACTCTGACATGTACACGGGACTGGGGAGTGGGCAGTCACTCTGACAGGTACACAGGACTGGGGAGTGGGCAGTCACTCTGACAGGTACACGGGACTGTGGAGTGGGCCGTCTCTGACAGGTACACAGGACTGGGGAGTGGGCAGTCTCTCTGACAGGTACACAGGACTGGGGAGTGGGCAGTCACTGACAGGTACACAGGACTGGGGAGTGGGCAGTCACTGACAGGTACACAGGACTGGGGAGTGGGCAGTCACTCTGACAGGTACACGGGACTGGGGAGTGGGCAGTCACTGACAGGTACACAGGAGTGGGGAGTGGGCAGTCTCTCTGACAGGTACACAGGACTGGGGAGTGGGCAGTCACTCTGACAGGTACACGGGACTGGGGAGTGGGCCGTCTCTGACAGGTACACGGGACTGGGGAGTGGGCAGTCACTCTGACAGGTACACAGGACTGGGGAGTGGGCAGTCACTCTGACAGGTACACAGGACTGGGGAGTGGGCAGTCACTCTGACAGGTACACAGGACTGGGGAGTGGGCAGTCACTCTGACAGGTACACGGGACTGGGGAGTGGGCAGTCTTTCTGACAGGTACACAGGACTGGGGAGTGGGCAGTCTCTCTGACAGGTACACAGGACTGGGGAGTGGGCAGTCACTGACAGGTACACGGGACTGGGGAGTGGGCAGTCTCTCTGACGGGTACACGGGACTGGGGAGTGGGCAGTCACTCTGACAGGTACACAGGACTGGGGAGTGGGCAGTCACTGACAGGTACACAGGACTGGGGAGTGGGCAGTCTCTCTGACAGGTACACAGGACTGGGGAGTGGGCAGTCTCTCTGACAGGTACACAGGACTGGGGAGTGGGCAGTCACTGACAGGTACACGGGACGGGGGAGTGGGCAGTCACTCTGACAGGTACACAGGACTGGGGAGTGGGCAGTCACTCTGACAGGTACACGGACTGGGGAGTGGGCAGTCTCTCTGGCAGGTACACGGGACTGGGGACTGCGCAATCACTCTGACAGGTACACGGGACTGGGGAGTGGGCAGTCACTGACAGGTACACGGGACTGGGGAGTGGGCAGTCTCTCTGGCAGGTACACGGACTGGGGAGTGGGCAGTCTCTCTGGCAGGTACACAGGACTGGGGAGTGGGCAGTCTCTCTGACAGGTACACAGGACTGGGGAGTGGGCAGTCACTGACAGGTACACAGGACTGGGGAGTGGGCAGTCACTGACAGGTACACGGGACTGGGGAGTGGGCAGTCTCTCTGACAGGTACACGGGACTGGGGAGTGGGCAGTCACTCTGACAGGTACACGGGACTGGGGAGTGGGCAGTCACTGACAGGTACACGGGACTGGGGAGTGGGCAGTCACTCTGACAGGTACACGGGACTGGGGAGTGGGCAGTCTCTCTGACAGGTACACGGGACTGGGGAGTGGGCAGTCTCTCTGACAGGTACACGGGACTGGGGAGTGGGCAGTCACTCTGACAGGTACACGGGACTGGGGAGTGGGCAGTCTCTCTGACAGGTACACGGGACTGGGGAGTGGGCAGTCACTCTGACAGGTACACGGGACTGGGGAGTGGGCAGTCTCTCTGACAGGTACACGGGACTGGGGAGTGGGCAGTCACTCTGACAGGTACACAGGACTGGGGAGTGGGCAGTCACTCTGACAGGTACATGGGACTGGGGAGTGGGCCGTCTCTGACAGGTACACAGGACTGCGGAGTGGGCAGTCTCTCTGACAGGTACACAGGACTGGGGAGTGGGCAGTCTCTGAGAGGTACACAGGAGTGGGGAGTGGGCAGTCTCTCTGACAGGTACACGCGACTGGGGAGTGGGCAGTCACTCTGACAGGTACACGGGATTGGTGAGTGGGCAGTCACTGACAGGTACACGGGACTGGGGAGTGGGCAGTCTCTCTGACAGGTACACAGGACTGGGGAGTGGGCAATCACTGACAGGTACACAGGACTGGGGAGTGGGCAGTCTCTCTGACAGGTACACAGGACTGGGGAGTGGGCAATCACTGACAGGTACACAGGACTGGGGAGTGGGCAGTCTCTCTGACAGGTACACAGGACTGGGGAGTGGGCAGTCTCTCTGACAGGTACACGGGACTGGGGAGTGGGCAGTCACTCTGACAGGTACACAGGACTGGGGAGTGGGCAGTCTCTCTGACAGGTACACAGGACTGGGGAGTGGGCAGTCACTGACAGGTACACAGGACTGGGGAGTGGGCAGTCACTGACAGGTACACAGGACTGGGGAGTGGGCAGTCTCTCTGACAGGTACACAGGACTGGGGAGTGGGCAGTCACTGACAGGTACACAGGACTGGGGAGTGGGCAGTCTCTCTGACAGGTACACCGGACTGGGGAGTGGGCATTCTCTCTGACAGGTACACAGGACTGGTGAGTGGGCAGTCACTCTGACAGGTACACGGGACTGGGGAGTGGGCAGTCTCTCTGACAGGTACACGGGACTGCGGAGTGGGCAGTCACTCTGACAGGTACACAGGACTGGTGAGTGGACAGTCTCTCTGACAGGTACACGGGACTGCGGAGTGGGCAGTCACTCTGACAGGTACACGGGACTGGGGAGTGGGCAGTCACTGACAGGTACACGGGACTGGGGAGTGGGCAGTCTCTCTGACAGGTACACAGGACTGGGGAGTGGGCAGTCACTGACAGGTACACAGGACTGGGGAGTGGGCAGTCTCTCTGACAGGTACACCGGACTGGGGAGTGGGCATTCTCTCTGACAGGTACACAGGACTGGTGAGTGGGCAGTCACTCTGACAGGTACACGGGACTGGGGAGTGGGCAGTCTCTCTGACAGGTACACGGGACTGCGGAGTGGGCAGTCACTCTGACAGGTACACAGGACTGGTGAGTGGACAGTCTCTCTGACAGGTACACGGGACTGCGGAGTGGGCAGTCACTCTGACAGGTACACGGGACTGGGGAGTGGGCAGTCTCTCTGACAGGTACACGGGACTGGGGAGTGGGCAGTCTCTCTGACAGGTACACGGGACTGCGGAGTGGGCAGTCACTCTGACAGGTACACGGGACTGGGGAGTGGGCAGTCTCTCTGACAGGTACACGGGACTGCGGAGTGGGCAGTCACTCTGACAGGTACACGGGACTGGGGAGTGGGCAATCACTGACAGGTACACAGGACTGGGGAGTGGGCAGTCTCTCTGACAGGTACACAGGACTGGGGACTGGGGAGTGGGCAGTCACTGACAGGTACACGGGACTGGGGAGTGGGCAGTCTATCTGACAGGTACACAGGACTGGGGAGTGGGCAGTCACTGACAGGTACACGGGACTGGGGAGTGGGCAGTCTCTCTGACAGGTATTGAGGACTGGGGAGTGGGCAGTCACTCTGACAGGTACACGGGACTGGGGAGTGGGCAGTCTCTCTGACAGGTACACAGGACTGGGGAGTGGGCAGTCTCTCTGACAGGTACACAGGACTGGGGAGTGGGCAGTCTCTCTGACAGGTACACAGGACTGGGGAGTGGGCAGTCTCTCTGACAGGTACACAGGACTGGGGAGTGGGCAGTCACTCTGACAGGTACACAGGACTGGGGAGTGGGCAGTCTCTCTGACAGGTACACAGGACTGGGGAGTGGGCAGTCACTGACAGGTACACAGGACTGGGGAGTGGGCAGTCACTCTGACAGGTACACAGGACTGGGGAGTGGCCAGTCACTGACAGGTACACAGGACTGGGGAGTGGGCAGTCACTCTGACAGGTACACAGGACTGGGGAGTGGGCAGTCTCTCTGACAGGTACACGGGACTGGGGAGTGGGCAGTCTCTCTGACAGGTACACGGGACTGGGGAGTGGGCAGTCACTCTGACATGTACACGGGACTGGGGAGTGGGCAGTCACTGACAGGTACACAGGACTGGGGAGTGGGCAGTCTCTCTGACAGGTACACAGGACTGGGGAGTGGGCAGTCTCTCTTACAGGTACACAGGACTGGGGAGTGGGCAGTCACTGACAGGTACACAGGACTGGGGAGTGGGCAGTCTCTCTGACAGGTACACAGGACTGGGGAGTGGGCAGTCACTGACAGGTACACAGGACTGGGTAGTGGGCAGTCACTCTGACAGGTACACAGGACTGGGGAGTGGGCAGTCACTCTGACAGGTACACAGGACTGGGGAGTGGGCAGTCTCTCTGACAGGTACACGGGACTGGGGAGTGGGCAGTCTCTCTGACAGGTACACGGGACTGGGGAGTGGGCAGTCTCTCTGACATGTACACGGGACTGGGAGTGGGCAGTCACTGACAGGTACACAGGACTGGGGAGTGGGCAGTCTCTCTGACAGGTACACAGGACTGGGGAGTGGGCAGTCTCTCTGACAGGTACACAGGACTGGGGAGTGGGCAGTCACTGACAGGTACACAGGACTGGGGAGTGGGCAGTCTCTCTGACAGGTACACGGGACTGGGGAGTGGGCAGTCTCTCTGGCAGGTACACGGACTGGGGAGTGGGCAGTCTCTCTGGCAGGTACACGGGACTGGGGAGTGGGCAGTCACTCTGACAGGTACACGGGTCTGGGGAGTGGGCAGTCACTGACAGGTATTGAGGACTGGGGAGTGGGCAGTCACTCTGACAGGTACACGGGACTGGGGAGTGGGCCGTCTCTGACAGGTACACAGGACTGGGGAGTGGGCAGTCACTCTGACATGTACACGGGACTGGGGAGTGGGCAGTCACTGACAGGTACACAGGACTGGGGAGTGGGCAGTCTCTCTGACAGGTACACAGGACTGGGGAGTGGGCAGTCTCTCTTACAGGTACACAGGACTGGGGAGTGGGCAGTCTCTGAGAGGTACACAGGACTGGGGAGTGGGCAGTCTCTCTGACAGGTACACGGGACTGGGGAGTGGGCAGTCTCTCTGACAGGTACACGGGACTGGGGAGTGGGCAGTCACTGACAGGTACACAGGACTGGGGAGTGGGCAGTCTCTCTGACAGGTACACAGGACTGGGGAGTGGGCAGTCACTCTGACAGGTACACGGGACTGGGGAGTGGGCAGTCACTCTGACAGGTACACAGGACTGGGGAGTGGGCAGTCACTCTGACAGGTACACAGGACTGGGGAGTGGGCAGTCACTCTGACAGGTACACGGGACTGGGGAGTGGGCCGTCTCTGACAGGTACACAGGACTGGGGAGTGGGCAGTCTCTCTGACAGGTACACAGGACTGGGGAGTGGGCAGTCTCTGAGAGGTACACAGGACTGGGGAGTGGGCAGTCTCTCTGACAGGTACACGGGACTGGGGAGTGGGCAGTCACTCTGACAGGTACACGGGACTGGGGAGTGGGCAGTCACTGACAGGTACACGGGACTGGGGAGTGGGCAGTCACTGACAGGTACACAGGACTGGGGAGTGGGCAGTCACTCTGACAGGTACACAGGACTGGGGAGTGGGCAGTCTCTCTGACAGGTACACAGGACTGGGGAGTGGGCAGTCACTCTGACAGGTACACAGGACTGGGGAGTGGCCAGTCACTGACAGGTACACAGGACTGGGGAGTGGGCAGTCACTCTGACAGGTACACAGGACTGGGGAGTGGGCAGTCTCTCTGACAGGTACACAGGACTGGGGAGTGGGCAGTCTCTCTGACAGGTACACGGGACTGGGGAGTGGGCAGTCACTCTGACATGTACACGGGACTGGGGAGTGGGCAGTCACTGACAGGTACACAGGACTGGGGAGTGGGCAGTCTCTCTGACAGGTACACAGGACTGGGGAGTGGGCAGTCTCTCTTACAGGTACACAGGACTGGGGAGTGGGCAGTCACTGACAGGTACACAGGACTGGGGAGTGGGCAGTCACTGACAGGTACACAGGACTGGGGAGTGGGCAGTCTCTCTGACAGGTACACAGGACTGGGGAGTGGGCAGTCACTGACAGGTACACAGGACTGGGGAGTGGGCAGTCTCTCTGACAGGTACACAGGACTGGGGAGTGGGCAGTCACTGACAGGTACACAGGACTGGGTAGTGGGCAGTCACTCTGACAGGTACACAGGACTGGGGAGTGGGCAGTCACTCTGACAGGTACACAGGACTGGGGAGTGGGCAGTCTCTCTGACAGGTACACGGGACTGGGGAGTGGGCAGTCTCTCTGACAGGTACACAGGACTGGGGAGTGGGCAGTCTCTCTGACAGGTACACGGGACTGGGGAGTGGGCAGTCACTGACAGGTACACAGGACTGGGGAGTGGGCAGTCTCTCTGACAGGTACACAGGACTGGGGAGTGGGCAGTCACTCTGACAGGTACACGGGACTGGGGAGTGGGCAGTCACTCTGACAGGTACACAGGACTGGGGAGTGGGCAGTCACTCTGACAGGTACACAGGACTGGGGAGTGGGCAGTCACTCTGACAGGTACACGGGACTGGGGAGTGGGCCGTCTCTGACAGGTACACAGGACTGGGGAGTGGGCAGTCTCTCTGACAGGTACACAGGACTGGGGAGTGGGCAGTCTCTGAGAGGTACACAGGACTGGGGAGTGGGCAGTCTCTCTGACAGGTACACGGGACTGGGGAGTGGGCAGTCACTCTGACAGGTACACGGGACTGGGGAGTGGGCAGTCACTCTGACAGGTACACGGGACTGGGGAGTGGGCCGTCTCTGACAGGTACACAGGACTGGGGAGTGGGCAGTCACTGACAGGTACACTGGACTGGGGAGTGGGCAGTCTCTCTGACGGGTACACAGGACTGGGGAGTGGGCAATCACTGACAGGTACACAGGACTGGGGAGTGGGCAGTCTCTCTGAGAGGTACACAGGACTGGGGAGTGGGCAGTCTCTCTGACAGGTACACGGGACTGGGGAGTGGGCAGTCACTCTGACAGGTACACGGGACTGGGGAGTGGGCAGTCACTCTGACAGGTACACCCGACTGGGGAGTGGGCAGTCACTCTGACAGGTACACGGGACTGGGGAGTGGGCAGTCACTCTGACAGGTACACAGGACTGGGGAGTGGGCAGTCACTCTGACAGGTACACAGGACTGGGGAGTGGGCAGTCACTCTGACAGGTACACGGGACTGGGGAGTGGGCCGTCTCTGACAGGTACACAGGACTGGGGAGTGGGCAGTCTCTCTGACAGGTACACAGGACTGGGGAGTGGGCAGTCTCTGAGAGGTACACAGGACTGGGGAGTGGGCAGTCTCTCTGACAGGTACACAGGACTGGGGAGTGGGCAGTCTCTGAGAGGTACACAGGACTGGGGAGTGGGCAGTCTCTCTGACAGGTACACAGGACTGGGGAGTGGGCAGTCTCTGAGAGGTACACAGGACTGGGGAGTGGGCAGTCTCTCTGACAGGTACACGGGACTGGGGAGTGGGCAGTCTCTCTGACAGGTACACGGGACTGGGGAGTGGGCAGTCACTGACAGGTACACAGGACTGGGGCGTGGGCAGTCTCTCTGACAGGTACACAGGACTGGGGAGTGGGCAGTCACTCTGACAGGTACACGGGACTGGGGAGTGGGCAGTCACTCTGACAGGTACACAGGACTGGGGAGTGGGCAGTCACTCTGACAGGTACACAGGACTGGGGAGTGGGCAGTCACTCTGACAGGTACACGGGACTGGGGAGTGGGCCGTCTCTGACAGGTACACAGGACTGGGGAGTGGGCAGTCTCTCTGACAGGTACACAGGACTGGGGAGTGGGCAGTCTCTGAGAGGTACACAGGACTGGGGAGTGGGCAGTCTCTCTGACAGGTACACGGGACTGGGGAGTGGGCAGTCACTCTGACAGGTACACGGGACTGGGGAGTGGGCCGTCTCTGACAGGTACACAGGACTGGGGAGTGGGCAGTCACTGACAGGTACACGGGACTGGGGAGTGGGCAGTCTCTCTGACGGGTACACAGGACTGGGGAGTGGGCAATCACTGACAGGTACACAGGACTGGGGAGTGGGCAGTCTCTCTGACAGGTACACAGGACTGGGGAGTGGGCAGTCTCTGAGAGGTACACAGGACTGGGGAGTGGGCAGTCTCTCTGACAGGTACACGGGACTGGGGAGTGGGCAGTCACTCTGACAGGTACACGGGACTGGGGAGTGGGCAGTCACTGACAGGTACACGGGACTGGGGAGTGGGCAGTCACTGACAGGTACACAGGACTGGGGAGTGGGCAGTCACTCTGACAGGTACACAGGACTGGGGAGTGGGCAGTCTCTCTGACAGGTACACAGGACTGGGGAGTGGGCAGTCACTGACAGGTACACAGGACTGGGGAGTGGGCAGTCACTCTGACAGGTACACAGGACTGGGGAGTGGGCAGTCTCTCTGACAGGTACACGGGACTGGGGAGTGGGCAGTCTCTCTGACAGGTACACGGGACTGGGGAGTGGGCAGTCACTCTGACATGTACACAGGACTGGGGAGTGGGCAGTCTCTCTGACAGGTACACGGGACTGGGGAGTGGGCAGTCACTCTGACAGGTACACGGGACTGGGGAGTGGGCAGTCACTCTGACAGGTACACGGGACTGGGGAGTGGGCAGTCACTCTGACAGGTACACAGGACTGGGGAGTGGGCAGTCTCTGAGAGGTACACAGGACTGGGGAGTGGGCAGTCTCTCTGACAGGTACACGGGACTGGGGAGTGGGCAGTCACTCTGACAGGTACACGGGACTGGGGAGTGGGCAGTCTCTCTGACAGGTACACTGGACTGGGGAGTGGGCAGTCACTGACAGGTACACGGGACTGGGGAGTGGGCAGTCTCTCTGACAGGTACACAGGACTGGGGAGTGGGCAGTCTCTCTGACAGGTACACAGGACTGGGGAGTGGGCAGTCACTGACAGGTACACAGGACTGGGGAGTGGGCAGTCTCTCTGACAGGTACACGGGACTGGGGAGTGGGCAGTCACTGACAGGTACACAGGACTGGGGAGTGGGCAGTCACTCTGACAGGTACACTGGACTGGGGAGTGGGCCGTCACTGACAGGTACACAGGACTGGGGAGTGGGCAGTCACTCTGACAGGTACACGGGACTGGGGAGTGGGCAGTCACTGACATGTACACAGGACTGGGGAGTGGGCAGTCTCTCTGACAGGTACACGGGACTGGGGAGTGGGCAGTCACTCTGACAGGTACACAGGACTGGGGAGTGGGCAGTCACTGACAGGTACACGGGACTGGGGAGTGGGCAGTCTCTCTGACAGGTACACGGGACTGGGGAGTGGGCAGTCACTCTGACAGGTACACGGGACTGGGGAGTGGGCAGTCTCTCTGACAGGTACACGGGACTGGGGAGTGGGCAGTCACTGACAGGTACACGGGACTGGGGAGTGGGCCGTCTCTGACAGGTACACAGGACTGGGGAGTGGGCAGTCACTCTAACAGGTACACAGGACTGGGGAGTGGGCAATCATTGACAGGTACACGGGACTGGGGAGTGGGCAGTCACTGACAGGTACACGGGACTGGGGAGTGGGCAGTCTCTCTGACAGGTACACAGGACTGGGGAGTGGGCAATCACTGACAGGTACACGGGACTGGGGAGTGGGCAGTCACTCTGACAGGTACACGGGACTGGGGAGTGTGCGGTCTCTCTGACAGGTACACGGGACTGGGCAGTGGGCAGTCACTCTGACAGGTACACAGGACTGGGGAGTGGGCAGTCACTGACAGGTACACGGGACTGGGGAGTGGGCAGTCACTCTAACAGGTACACAGGACTGGGGACTGGGGAGTGGGCAGTCTTTGACAGGTACACAGGACTGGGGAGTGGGCAGTCTCTCTGACAGGTACACAGGACTGGGGAGTGGGCAGTCTCTCTGACAGGTACACTGGACTGGGGAGTGGGCAGTCACTGACAGGTACACGGGACTGGGGAGTGGGCAGTCTCTCTGACAGGTACACAGGACTGGGGAGTGGGCAGTCTCTCTGACAGGTACACAGGACTGGGGAGTGGGCAGTCACTGACAGGTACACAGGACTGGGGAGTGGGCAGTCTCTCTGACAGGTACACGGGACTGGGGAGTGGGCAGTCACTGACAGGTACACGGGACTGGGGAGTGGGCAGTCACTGACAGGTACACAGGACTGGGGAGTGGGCAGTCACTCTGACAGGTACACAGGACTGGGGAGTGGACAGTCTCTCTGACAGGTACACAGGACTGGGGAGTGGGCAGTCACTCTGACAGGTACACAGGACTGGGGAGTGGACAGTCTCTCTGACAGGTACACGGGACTGGGGAGTGGGCAGTCTCTCTGACAGGTACACAGGACTGGGGAGTGGGCAGTCACTGACAGGTACACAGGACTGGGGAGTGGGCAGTCTCTCTGACAGGTACACAGGACTGGGGAGTGGGCAGTCTCTCTGACAGGTACACAGGACTGGTGAGTGGGCAGTCACTGACAGGTACACAGGACTGGGGAGTGGGCAGTCACTGACAGGTACACAGGACTGGGGAGTGGGCAGTCACTGACAGGTACACAGGACTGGGGAGTGGGCAGTCACTGACAGGTACACGGGACTGGGGAGTAGATGATCTTTGTGATAGGAACGCGGTACCTGGACTGCGCACTCTCTCCAACAGGCCCGTGGTCACTGTTAGGTTTGTGCTTTGCATTCCTGTACAAAATGTTTTAAGAATAAAGATTGTCTTGATGTGACACATGCCAAAGTTATGTGCAGTAGAGAAAAATGTTTGTGTTTGTTTTTAAAGAAGCAGTTTGTTCACCGCTCTGAAGGGAATTGGAGCTGTAGTCCTGGCTGTGACCTGGCAGGCTGTGGGAGGTGTAGGTCCGGCAGTGTCCTGACCGGCAGTGGGAGCGACAGTCCTGCCTGTGTCCTGGCTGTGATCTGGCCGGCAGTGGGAGCTGTAGTCCTGGCAGTGTCCTGACCGGCCGTGGGAGCTGTTGTTCTGGCAGTGTCCTGGCCGGCAGTGGGAGCTCTAGTTCTGGCAGTGTCCTGGCCGGCAGTGGGAGCTAGTGTTCTGGCAGTGTCCTGGCCGGCAGTGGGAGCTGTAGACCTGGCAGTGTCCTGGCCGGCAGTGGGAGCTAGTGTTCTGGCAGTGTCCTGGCCGGCAGTGGGAGCTGTAGACCTGGCAGTGTCCTGGTCGGCAGTGGGAGTTCTAGTCCTGGCAGTGTCCTGGCCGACAGTGGGAGCTGTTGTTCCGGCAGTGTCCTGGCCGTGACCTCAGTAGCAGTGGGAGCTGTTGTTCCGGCAGTGTCCTGGCCGTGACCTAAGTAGCAGTGGGAGCTGTCATCCTGGCAGGGTCCTGGCCGGCAGTGGGAGCTGTAGTCCTGGCAGTGTCCTGACCGGCAGTGGGAGCTCTCGTCCTGGCAGTGTCCTCGCCGGCAGTGGGAGCTGTAGTCCTGGCAGTGTCCTGGCCGGCCGTGGGAGCTGTAGTCCTGGCAGTGTCCTGGCCGGCCGTGGGAGCTGTAGTTCTGGCAGTGTCCTGGCCGGCCGTGGGAGCTGTAGTTCTGGCAGTGTCCTGACCGGCCGTGGGAGCTGTAGTTCTGGCAGTGTCCTGGCCGGCCGTGGGAGCTGTAGTTCTGGCAGTGTCCTGGCCGGCCGTGGGAGCTGTAGTTCTGGCAGTGTCCTGGCCGGCCGTGGGAGCTGTAGTTCTGGCAGTGTCCTGGCCGGCCGTGGGAGCTGTAGTTCTGCCAGTGTCCTGGCCGGCCGTGGGAGCTGTAGTTCTGCCAGTGTCCTGGCCGGCCGTGGGAGCAGTAGTTCTGCCAGTGTCCTGACCGGCAGTGGGGTCTGTCCTCCTGCCAGTGACCTGGCCACCAGTGGGAGCAGTAGTTCTGGCAGTGTCCTGGCCGGCAGTGGGAGCTGTAGTCCTGGCAGTGTCCTGGCCGGCAGTGGGAGCTGTAGTCCTGGCAGTGTCCTGGCCGGCAGTGGGAGCTGTAGTCCTGGCAGTGTCCTGGCCGGCAGTGGGAGCTGTAGTCCTGGCAGTGTCCTGGCCGGCAGTGGGAGCTATAGTCCTGGCAGTGTCCTGGCCGGCAGTGGGAGCTGTAGTCCTGGCAGTGTCCTGACCGCCAGTGGGAGCTTTAGTTCTGGCAGTGTCCTGACCGCCAGTCGGAGCTGTAGTTCTGGCAGTGTCCTGACCGGAATTCGGAGCCAGTGTCCTGACCGCCAGTGGGAGCTTTAGTTCTGGCAGTGTCCTGGCCGGCAGTGGGAGCTGTAGTCCTGGCAGTGTCCTGGCCGGCAGTGGGAGCTATAGTTCTGGCAGTGTCCTGGCCGGCAGTAGGAGTTCTAGTCCTGGCAGTGTCCTGGCCGGCAGTGGGAGCTCTAGTCCTGGCAGTGTCCTGGCCGGCAGTGGGAGCTGTAGTCCTGGCAGTGTCCTGGTCGGCTGTGGGAGCTGTAGTCCTGGCAGTGTCCTGGTCGGCTGTGGGAGCTGTAGTCCTGGCAGTGTCCTGGCCGGCCGTGGAAGCCGTAGTCCTGGCAGTGTCCTGGCCGGCCGTGGGAGCTGTAGTCCTGGCAGTGTCCTGGCCGGCTGTGGGAGCTGTAGTCCTGGCAGTGTCCTGGTCGGCTGTGGGAGCTGTAGTCCTGGCCATGACCTGGCCGGCAGTGGGAGCTGTAGTCCTGGCAGTGTCCTGGCCGGCAGTGGGAGCTGTAGTCCTGGCAGTGTCCTGGCCGGCAGTGGGAGCTGTAGTCCTGGCAGTGTCCTGGCCGGCAGTGGGAGCTGTAGTCCTGGCAGTGTCCTGGCCGGCAGTGGGAGCTGTAGTCCTGGCAGTGTCCTGGCCGGCAGTGGGAGCTGTAGTCCTGGCAGTGTCCTGGCCGGCAGTGGGAGCTGTAGTCCTGGCAGTGTCCTGGCCGGCAGTGGGAGCTGTAGTCCTGGCAGTGTCCTGGCCGGCAGTGGGAGCTGTAGTTCTGGCAGTGTCCTGAACGGCAGTGGGAGTAGTAGTTCTGGCAGCGTACTGACCGGCAGTGGGAGCTGTAGTTCTGGCAGTGTCCTGAACGGCAGTGGGAGTAGTAGTTCTGGCAGTGTCCTCGCCGGCAGTGGGAGCTGTAGTCCTGGCAGTGTCCTGACCGGCAGTGGGAGCTAGTGTCCTGGCAGTGTCCGGGCCGGAAGTGGGAGCTGTAGTTCTGGCAGTTGGAGCTGTAGTTTTGGCAGTGTCCTGGCCGGCCGTGGGAGCTGTAGTTCTGGCAGCGTACTGGCCGGCAGTGGGAGCTGTAATTCTGGCAGTGTCCTGGCCGTCAGTGGGAGCTGTAGTCTGGCAGCGTCCTGGCCGGCCGTGGGAGCTGTAGTTCTGGCAGTGTCCTGGCCGGCTGTGGGAGCTGTAGTCCTGGCAGTGTCCTGGCTGGCAGTGGGAGCTGTAGTCCTGGCAGTGTCCTGGCCGGCCGTGGGAGCTGTAGTTCTGGCAGCGTACTGGCCGGCAGTGGGAGCTGTAGTTTTGGCAGCGTCCTGGCCGGCCGTGGGAGCTGTAGTTCTGGCAGTGTCCTGACCGGCAGTGGGGTCTGTCCTCCTGGCAGTGACCTGGCCACCAGTGTAAGCAGTAGTTCTGGCAGTGTCCTGGCCGGCAGTGGGGTCTGTCCTCCTGGCAGTGACCTGGCCACCAGTGTAAGCAGTAGTTCTGGCAGTGTCCTGACCGGCAGTGGGAGCTGTAGTCCTGGCAGTGTTCTGACCGGCAGTGGGAGCTAGTGTCCTGTCAGTGTCCTGGGCGGCAGTCGGAGCCGTAGTCCTGCCAGTGTCCTGGCTGGCAGTGGGTGCTGTAGTTCTGGCAGTGTCCTGGCCGGCCGTGGGAACTGTCGTTCTGGCAGTGTACTGGCCGGCAGTGGGAACTGTAGTCTTGGCAGTGTTCTGACCGGCAGTGGGAGCAGTAGTCCTGGCAGTGTCCTGGCCGGCATTCTTAGCGGTAGTTCTGGCAGTGTCCTGGCCGGCAGTGGGAGCCATAGTCCTGGCAGTGTCCTGACCGGCAGTGGGAGCTAGTGTCCTGGCTGGCAGTGGGAACTGTAGTTCTGGCAGTGGGAGCTGTAGTTCTGGCAGTGTCCTGGCCGGCCGTGGGAGCTGTAGTTCTGGCAGTGTCCTGAACGGCAGTGGGAGCTGTAGTTCTGGCAGTGTCCTGGCCGGCCGTGGGAGCTGTAGTTCTGGCAGTGTCCTGAACGGCAGTGGGAGCAGTAGTTCTGGCAGCGTACTGACCGGCAGTGGGAGGTGTAGTTCTGGCAGTGTCCTGACCGGCAGTGGGAGGTGTAGTCCTGGCAGTGTCCTGAACGGCAGTGGGGTCTGTCCTCCTGGCAGTGACCTGGCCACCAATGGGAGCAGTAGTTTTGGCAGTGTCCTGGCCGGCAGTGGGAGCTGTAGTCCTGGCAGCGTTCTGGCCGGCAGTGGGAGCTGTAGTTCTGGCAGTGTCCTGGCAGTGTCCAGACCGGCAGTGGGGGCTCTAGTCCTGGCAGTGTCCTGGCAGTGTCCAGACCGGCAGTGGGGGCTCTAGTCCTGGCAATGTCTTGCCCGGCATGGGGGCTCTAGTCCTGGCAGTGTCCTGGTCGACAGTGGGTGCTGTAGTCCTGGCAGTGTCCTGGCCGGCGGTGGGAGCTGTAGTTCTGGCAGTGTCCTGGCTGGCAGTGGGAGCTGTAGTTCTGGCAGTGTCCTGACCAGCAGTGGGAGCTGTAGTTCTGGCAGTGTCCTGACCGCCAGTGGGAGCTGTAGTTCTGGCAGTGTCCTGACCAGCAGTGGGAGCTGTAGTTCTGGCAGTGTCCTGGCCGGAATTCGGAGCCAGTGTCCTGGCCAGCCATGGGAGCTGAAGTCCTGGCAGTGTCCTGACCGCCAGTGGGAGCTGTAGTTCTGGCAGTGTCCTGACCGGAAGTCGGAGCCGTCGTCCTGGCAGTATCCTGACCGGAGGTCGGAGCCGTCGTCCTGGCAGTGTCCTGGCCGGCAGTGGGAGCTGTAGTCCTGGCAATGTCCTGGTCGGCAGTGGGAGCTGTCGTCCTGGCAGTGTCCTGGCCGGCAGTGGGAGCCATAGTCCTGGCAGTGTCCTGGCCGGCTGTGGGAGCTGTAGTCCTGGCAGTGTCCTGGCCGCAGTCGGAGCTGTAGTTCTGGCAGTGTACTGGCCGCAGTGGGAGCTGTAGTTCTGGCAGTGTCCTGGCCGGCAGTGGGAGCTGTAGTTTTGGCAGTGTCCTGGCCGCAGTCGGAGCTGTAGTTCTGGCAGTGTACTGGCCGCAGTGGGAGCTGTAGTTCTGGCGGTGTGCTGACCGGCAGTGGGAGCTGTAGTTCTGGCAGTGTCCTGGCCGGCAGTGGGAGCTGTAGTTCTGGCGGTGTGCTGACCGGCCGTGGGAGCTGTAGTTCTGGCAGTGTTCTGGCTGGCAGTGGGAGCTGTAGTCCTAGCAGTGTCCTGAACGGCAGTGGGTTCTGTCCTCCTGGCAGTGACCTGGCCACCAGTGGGAGCGGTAGTCCTGGCAGTGACCTGGCCGGCAGTGGGAGCTGTAGTCCTGGCAGTGTCCTGGCCACCAGTGGGAGCAGTAGTTCTGGCAGTGTCCTGGCCGGCAGTGGGAGCTGTAGTTCTGGCAGTGTCCTGGCCGGCAGTGGGAGCTGTAGTCCTAGCAGTGTCCTGAACGGCAGTGGGAGCAGTAGTTCTGGCAGTGTCCTGACCGGCAGTGGGGTCTGTCCTCCTGGCAGTGACCTGGCCACCAGTGGGAGCTGTAGTTCTGGCAGTGTCCTGGCCACCAGTGGGAGCCGTAGTCCTGGCAGTGTCCTGGCCGGCAGTGGGAGCTGTAGTCCTGGCAGTGTCCTGACCGCCAGTGGGAGCGGTAGTCCTGGCAGTGTCCTGACTGGAAGTCGGAGCGGTAGTCCTGGCAGTGTCCTGACCGCCAGTGGGAGCGGTAGTCCTGGTAGTGTCCTGACCGGCAGTGGGAGCTGTAGTCCTGGCAGTGTCCTGACCGCCAGTGGGAGCTGTAGTCCTGGCACTGTCCTGACTGGAAGTCGGAGCTGTAGTCCTGGCAGTGTCCTGGCCGGCAGTGGGAGCTGTAGTCCTGGCAATGTCCTGGTCGGAAGTCGGAGCTGTAGTCCTGGCAGTGTCCTGGCCGGCAGTGGGAGCCGTAGTCCTGGCAGTGTCCTGGCCGGCTGTGGGAGCTGTAGTCCTGGCAGTGTCCTGGCCGCAGTCGGAGCTGTAGTTCTGGCAGTGTACTGGCCGCAGTGGGAGCTGTAGTTCTGGCAGTGTCCTGGCCGGCAGTGGGAGCTGTAGTTCTGGCGGTGTGCTGACCGGCCGTGGGAGCTGTAGTTCTGGCTGGCAGTGGGAGCTGTAGTTCTGGCAGTGTCCTGGCCGGCAGTGGGAGCTGTAGTTCTGGCGGTGTGCTGACCGGCCGTGGGAGCTGTAGTTCTGGCAGTGTCCTGAACGGCAGTGGGAGCAGTAGTCCTGGCAGTGACCTGGCTGGCAGTGGGAGCTGTAGTCCTGGCAGTGTCCTGGCCACCAGTGGGAGCAGTAGTTCTGGCAGTGTCCTGGCCACCAGTGGGAGCTGTAGTTCTGGCAGTGTCCTGGCCACCAGTGGGAGCTGTAGTTCTGGCAGTGTCCTGGCCGGCAGTGGGAGCTGTAGTCCTGGCAGTGACCTGGCCGGCAGTGGGAGCTGTAGTCCTAGCAGTGTCCTGAACGGCAGTGGGAGCAGTAGTTCTGGCAGTGTCCTGACCGGCAGTGGGGTCTGTCCTCCTGGCAGTGACCTGGCCACCAGTGGGAGCAGTAGTCCTGGCAGTGTCCTGGCCGGCAGTGGGAGCTGTAGTCCTGGCAGGATCCTGGCCGGCAGTGGGAGCTGTAGTCCTAGCAGTGTCCTGGCCGGCAGTGGGAGCTGTAGTCCTGGCAGTGTCCTGGCCGGCAGTGGGCGCTGTAGTCCTGGCAGTGTCCTGGCCGGCTGTGGGAGCTGTAGTTCTGGCAGCGTCCTGGCCGGCAGTGGGAGCTGTAGTTCTGGCAGCGTCCTGGCCGGCCGTGGGAGCTGTAGTTCTGGCAGTGTCCTGGCCAGCTGTGGGAGCTGTAGTCCTGGCAATGTCCTGGCTGGCAGTGGGAGCTGTAGTCCTGGCAGTGTCCTGGCCGGCCGTGGGAGCTGTAGTTCTGGCAGCGTACTGGCCGGCAGTGGGAGCTGAAGTTTTGGCAGTGTCCTGGCCGGCCGTGGGAGCTGTAGTTCTGGCAGTGTCCTGACCGGCAGTGGGGTCTGTCCTCCTGGCAGTGACCTGGCCACCAGTGTAAGCAGTAGTTCTGGCAGTGTCCTGGCCGGCAGTGGGGTCTGTCCTCCTGGCAGTGACCTGGCCACCAGTGTAAGCAGTAGTTCTGGCAGTGTCCTGACCGGCAGTAGGAGCTGTAGTCCTGGCAGTGTTCTGACCGGCAGTGGGAGCTAGTGTCCTGTCAGTGTCCTGGGCGGCAGTCGGAGCCGTAGTCCTGCCAGTGTCCTGGCTGGCAGTGGGTGCTGTAGTTCTGGCAGTGTCCCGGCCGGCCGTGGGAACTGTCGTTCTGGCAGTGTACTGGCCGGCAGTGGGAACTGTAGTCTTGGCAGTGTTCTGACCGGCAGTGGGAGCAGTAGTCCTGGCAGTGTCCTGGCCGGCATTCTTAGCGGTAGTTCTGGCAGTGTCCTGGCCGGCAGTGGGAGCCATAGTCCTGGCAGTGTCCTGACCGGCAGTGGGAGCTAGTGTCCTGGCTGGCAGTGGGAACTGTAGTTCTGGCAGTGGGAGCTGTAGTTCTGGCAGTGTCCTGGCCGGCCGTGGGAGCTGTAGTTCTGGCAGTGTCCTGAACGGCAGTGGGAGCTGTAGTTCTGGCAGTGTCCTGGCCGGCTGTGGGAGCTGTAGTCCTGGCAGTGTCCTGGCCGCAGTCGGAGCTGTAGTTCTGGCAGTGTACTGGCCGCAGTGGGAGCTGTAGTTCTGGCAGTGTCCTGGCCGGCAGTGGGAGTTGTAGTTCTGGCGGTGTGCTGACCGGCAGTGGGAGCTGTAGTTCTGGCAGTGTCCTGGCCAGCAGTGGGAGCTGTAGTTCTGGCAGTGTCCTGGCCGGCAGTGGGAGCTGTAGTTCTGGCGGTGTGCTGACCGGCCGTGGGAGCTGTAGTTCTGGCAGTGTTCTGGCTGGCAGTGGGAGCTGTAGTCCTAGCAGTGTCCTGAACGGCAGTGGGTTCTGTCCTCCTGGCAGTGACCTGGCCACCAGTGGGAGCAGTAGTTCTGGCAGTGTCCTGGCCGGCAGTGGGAGCTGTAGTTCTGGCAGTGTCCTGGCCGGCAGTGGGAGCTGTAGTCCTAGCAGTGTCCTGAACGGCAGTGGGAGCAGTAGTTCTGGCAGTGTCCTGACCGGCAGTGGGGTCTGTCCTCCTGGCAGTGACCTGGCCACCAGTGGGAGCGGTAGTCCTGGCAGTGACAAGACCGGCAGTGGGAGCTGTAGTTCTGGCAGTGTCCTGGCCACCAGTGGGAGCAGTAGTTCTGGCAGTGTCCTGGCCGGCAGTGGGAGCTGTCGTCCTGGCAGTGTCCTGACCGCCAGTGGGAGCGGTAGTCCTGGCAGTGTCCTGACTGGAAGTCGGAGCGGTAGTCCTGGCAGTGTCCTGACCGCCAGTGGGAGCGGTAGTCCTGGCAGTGTCCTGACCGCCAGTGGGAGCGGTAGTCCTGGCAGTGTCCTGGCCGCCAGTGGGAGCGGTAGTCCTGGCAGTGTCCTGACCGCCAGTGGGAGCGGTAGTCCTGGTAGTGTCCTGACCGGCAGTGGGAGCTGTAGTCCTGGCAGTGTCCTGACCGCCAGTGGGAGCTGTAGTCCTGGCACTGTCCTGACTGGAAGTCGGAGCTGTAGTCCTGGCAGTGTCCTGGCCGGCAGTGGGAGCTGTAGTCCTGGCAATGTCCTGGTCGGAAGTCGGAGCTGTAGTCCTGGCAGTGTCCTGGCCGGCAGTGGGAGCCGTAGTCCTGGCAGTGTCCTGGCCGGCTGTGGGAGCTGTAGTCCTGGCAGTGTCCTGGCCGCAGTCGGAGCTGTAGTTCTGGCAGTGTACTGGCCGCAGTGGGAGCTGTAGTTCTGGCAGTGTCCTGGCTGGCAGTGGGAGCTGTAGTTCTGGCAGTGTGCTGACCGGCCGTGGGAGCTGTAGTTCTGGCTGGCAGTGGGAGCTGTAGTTCTGGCAGTGTCCTGGCCGGCAGTGGGAGCTGTAGTTCTGGCGGTGTGCTGACCGGCCGTGGGAGCTGTAGTTCTGGCAGTGTCCTGAACGGCAGTGGGAGCAGTAGTCCTGGCAGTGACCTGGCTGGCAGTGGGAGCTGTAGTCCTGGCAGTGTCCTGGCCACCAGTGGGAGCAGTAGTTCTGGCAGTGTCCTGGCCACCAGTGGGAGCTGTAGTTCTGGCAGTGTCCTGGCCACCAGTGGGAGCTGTAGTTCTGGCAGTGTCCTGGCCACCAGTGGGAGCTGTAGTCCTGGCAGTGTCCTGGCCGGCAGTGGGAGCTGTAGTCCTGGCAGTGACCTGGCCGGCAGTGGGAGCTGTAGTCCTAGCAGTGTCCTGAACGGCAGTGGGAGCAGTAGTTCTGGCAGTGTCCTGACCGGCAGTGGGGTCTGTCCTCCTGGCAGTGACCTGGCCACCAGTGGGAGCAGTAGTCCTGGCAGGATCCTGGCCGGCAGTCGGAGCTGTAGTCCTGGCAGTGTCCTGGCCGGCAGTGGGCGCTGTAGTCCTGGCAGTGTCCTGGCCGGCTGTGGGAGCTGTAGTTCTGGCAGTGTCATGACCAGCAGTCGGAGCTGTAGTTCTGGCAGTGTCCTGGCCGGCAGTGGGAGCTGTAGTTCTGGCAGTGTCCTGGCCGGCAGTGGGAGCTGTAGTCCTAGCAGTGTCCTGAACGGCAGTGGGAGCAGTAGTTCTGGCAGTGTCCTGACCGGCCGTGGGGTCTGTCCTCCTGGCAGTGACCTGGCCACCAGTGGGAGCAGTAGTCCTGGCAGTGTCCTGGCCGGCAGTGGGAGCTGTAGTCCTAGCAGTGTCCTGGCCGGCAGTGGGAGCTGTAGTCCTGGCAGTGTCCTGGCCGGCAGTGGGAGCTGTCGTCCTGGCAGTGTCCTGGCCGGCAGTGGGAGCTGTAGTTCTGGCAGTGTCCTGGCCGGCAGTGGGCGCTGTAGTCCTGGCAGTGTCCTGGCCGGCTGTGGGAGCTGTAGTTCTGGCAGTGTCCTGGCCGGCAGTGGGAGCTGTAGTTCTGGCAGTGTCCTGGCCGGCCGTGAGAGCTGTTGTCCTGGCAGTGTCCTGGCCGGCAGTGGGCGCTGTAGTCCTGGCAGTGTCCTGGCCGGCTGTGGGAGCTGTCGTCCTGGCAGTGTCCTGACCAGCAGTCGGAGCTGTCGTCCTGGCAGTGTCCTGACCAGCAGTCGGAGCTGTAGTCCTGTTAAAATGTCTGTGGCTGTTCACACTGCCTGCCTGGCTGGCTGGTCACGTACTGCATGAGTCAGTGACTTCTCTCCAATTATAGTACTGACTGCTGCACTGTTTAGTGTGTACTCTGCTCATAGCGAGTCTCTGGCTCCGCTTTCATTCTGGGTTGTGTGGATATGGAATAAGACCTGAGATGTATTAGCACGGATGGAGGATGGGACAAAGAGGGCATTTTCAGGAGGGCGACCTGTAACTTGTCGAATGCTGCAGGGTTCCGAGTTGGAGCCACATTTTGTTTCTATATATATTAATGACTTGGATAAGGAAAGGCAATACATTGGAGCCACATTTATGGATGACATGAAAATAGGTGGGAACCAAGGTGCTGAGGATGATGATAAGGGTTTGCAGAGGTTACATAAATGGGCAAAAACCTGGCAGGTGGAATGTAGTGTGGGGAAGTGTGAGGTTATGCACTGTGACAGGAAGATTACTGAACTTGTAAACGGGGATAGACTGCAAATAGCTACAGAACAGAGGGATTTGGGTGTTCCTGACTATGTATGATGAAACGCTAGTATCCTAGCTCAGTGAGTAATAGGGAAGGCAAATGCCTGATTCCCTTTATTTCAAAGGGAATGAAGTCTGAATGGTTTTACTTCAACTATATAAGGCAATAATCAGACCACGGTTGGGACAATTGTGGGTCCCTTATTTCAGGGACATTCGAGGCAGTCCACTGAAGCTTCATCAGGCTAATGCCAAATATGAGGAGAGGTTGAGTCGGTTGGACCTGTACACATTGGGGTTCAGAAGAATGAGAGGCAACCTTCTTAAAACAGTCTTAGGGGACTTGACAAAGTGGACTCGAAAAAAGATTTTTTTCTTCTTGTGGAAGAGTCTAGGATCCAAGGGCATAATTTCAGAGTATGGGTCGCAAATTTAAGACAGAGATATGGAAGCATTTCTTCTGAGGGTTATGAATGTGTGGAATTCTTGACGGCAGAGCACTGCTGAGGTTGGGTTGTTAAGTATATTTAAGGCTGAGGTAGACAGGTTTTTAACCAGTAAGGGAATCGAGGGTTATGGGAAAAGGCAGGAAAGTGGGACCGAGGATTATCAGATCAACCGTGATCTTATTAATTGGTGGAGCCGAGACTCGATGGGCTGCTTCTATTTCTGTCTCATGGAAAGCTCAGGGCTATAGAGTTGTTACCACATGGTCGTTAACTGCACACTTCCCAGTCCCTCGAATGGTCCCAGTGATACTCAGGGCAGCTAGCTCCATGCAGAAAGGATGGGTAGACAAGAGGACAAGGTTGGATGAAGGGGGGTTAGCCGAAGTCGAGGGGAAAGCTGTAAGGTGGGGAACAGTTTAGCGGGAGATTGTGGGAGGGGTTGACGGGAGGTCAGGGAAGGGTTTAGCAGAGGCAAGATACTGGTCGAGGGATTAGTTAGGACAGGGTACCAGAGGTGAGAGGGATAGTGGATTGTCGGAGTGGGAGATGAGTGGATAGGAGGAGTAGACGTGAAATAAGGGAGCAGAGTGAGATTGACTGCCTGGCATCAAGGGGGTGGTGGAGGGGTTGGCAAGGGTGGGAACTAAAGTTGGCTGGTGAAGAGGGGCGAGGGAAGGGTTCACTATAGTTCTGGTCGCTGACTATAGAAGGGATGTTATTAAACTACAAAGAATGCAGGAAAGATTTACTCGGAAGGTTTATGTTATAAGGAGAGGCTGGGACTTTTTTCCTTGGAGCATAGCAGACTGATGGGTCACCTTCGAGAGGTCCATAAAATCAAGAGAGGCATAGATCAGGGAGAAAACCAGTAATCGGGGAGTCTAAAACTAGAGGGCATAGGTTTAAGGTGAGATTGGAAAAATAAAGAAGGGTGCGGAGAGGCAATTCTTTTCACACCGTGTGTGTCTGGAGCAGGCTGTCAGAGGTGGTGGTGGCAGTGAGTACACCTGCATTATTTAAGAAACATTTGGACAGATGCATGGATAGGATAGGTACGGAGAAATATGGACCAAATGCAGGCAAATGGGGCTAGTTTAATTCTGAAAACTGGATGGCATAGACAAGTTGGGCTGAAGGGCCTGCTGTAAACCTCTGAGTGGGAGATGAGGTCGGTAAGAGTTGCAGCAGGTGGTTAAGGGAGGTTAGGTGCTAGTAACCTGTTCATGATTCAGGGCTGACCGGTAACCCAGTCAGTCTCCTCTTTATTCTGAGCACTGACTTGAGGGCACGTGGGGACTGGGCATTTGGAGACCAGCTGGTCAATGTGGCACTGACTGCGAGGGTTGGGGGAAGGGACTCTGGAAACCAGAGGACAGCTGGATAGGGAGGGATGGCAAAGGGAGATGGGAATGTCAGGAAAGGCTGGAGGAAGAGAGGAATACCCCTTCTGTGGTGTGCAAGAGAACAAAAATGTTTGGAGGATAGATAGCTGCTTGATTTCAATTCAGAGAAAGTAGCTGGTGAGTGTAGAGGGATGAATGGCACAGAGATAGAGCAAAAGGGGACAGGAGGTGAATTGCCCAGAGGTGACCCCCCCCCCCCCCCCACCCCACCCAGAGGATTCTGTTCCAAGATGGAGTATAGAGATATTGAGGGATAAAATCATTGGGGTGAATTCAGCTGAGACACTCCAGTGGCTGGAGAATTGAATCGTTGTCAGTAGAGACGCAGAACAGGCCCTTCGGCCCTCGATGTTGCGCCGACCTGTGAACTATTCTCAGCTCGTCCCCCTACACTATCCCATCATCATCCATGTGCTTATCTAAGGATTGTTTAAATCTCCCTAATGTGGCTGAGTTGACTACATTAGCTGGTAGGGTATTCCACGCCCTTACCACTCTCTGAGTAAAGAACCTGAGTTAAGACTTCTGTCTTAAATCTATCACCCCTCAATTTGTAGTTCTGCCCCTTGTACAAGCTGACGTCATCATCCTAGGAAAAAGTCTTTCACTGTCTACCCTATCTAATCCTCTGATCATCTTGTAGGTCTCTATCAAATCTCCTCTTAGCCGTCTTTTTTCCAATGAGAACAGACCCAAGTCTCTCAGCCTTTCCTCATAAGACCTTCCCTCCAGACCAGGCAACATCCTGGTAAATCTCCTCTGCACCTTTTCCAATGCTTCCACATCCTTCCCGAAATATGGGGACCAGAACTGTACACAATATTCCAAGTGTGGCCGCACTAGCGTTTTGTAGAGTTGCAGCATTCCTCTGCACATCCACACTACCAAGAATTTTTCCATTGATCCAGTACTCTGCCTTCCTGTTATTCTTCCCAAAGTGCATCACCTCACATTTAGCTGCATTGAACTCCATTTGCCGCCTCTCAGCCCAATTCTGCAGTTTATCCAAGTCCCCCTGCAACCTGTAACATTCTTCCAAACTACCCACTACTCCACTGACTTGAGTGTCATCTGTAAATTTACTAATCCATCCACCTATGCCTGTGTCCAAGTCATTTATAAAAATGACAAACAGCAGTGGTCCAAAACAGATCCTTGTGGCACACCACTAGTAACCGGACTCCAGGCTGAATATTTTCCATCAACCACCACTCGCTGCCTTCTTACAGAAAGCCAGTTTCTAATACAAACTGCTAAATCACCCTCGATCGCATGCATTTTCTCCAACAACCTACCGTATGGAACCTTATCAAAGGCTTTACTGAAGTCCATGTATACCACGCCAACTGCCCTACCCTCATCTACATGCTTGGCCACCTTCTCAAAAAACTCAATGAGGTTTGTGAGACATGACCTGCCCTTGACGAAACCATGTTAACTATCTGAAATCAAATTGTTGCTTGCTGGATTATTGTAAATCTTATCTCTTATAATCCTTTTCAACACTTTTCCTACAATAGTTGTAAGGCTGACTGGTCAATAAATACCTGGGTCATCTCTAGAGTTGTAGAGTCATAGAACAAGGGCACAACATTTGCAATCCTCCAGTCCTCTGGTACTAAACCTGTAGACAATGACGACTTAAATATCAAAGCCAAAGGCTCTGCTATCTCCTCCCTAGCTTGCCAGGGAATCCTTGGATAAATCCCATCCAGCCCAAGGAATTTGTCTACTTTCACTCCTTCTAGAATTGATAACACCTGTTCGTAACTAATCTTGATCCTTTCTAGTCTAATATGTCACATCTCATTCTCCTCCTCTACAATCTTCTCCTTTTCCTGAGTGGAAACCGATGAAAATCAGTAAAGCCTTTGTTTAGCACCTCTTCAATCTCCACAGGGTCCACATTCGACTTCCCACTTCTGTCTTTGATTGGCCCTATTCCTACCCTAGTCATCCTTTTATTCCTCACATACCTATAGAAAGCTTTAGAGTTTTCCTTTATTCTACCTGCTAAAGACTGCTCATGTCCTCTCTTTGCTTTTGTTAACTCTCTCTTTAAATCCTTCCTAGCTGATCTGTAACTCTCCATCGCCTCATCTGAACCATCTTGTCTCATCAACACATAAGCCTCCTCCTTCTGCTTAACAAGAGATGCAATTTCTGTAGTAAACCACGGTTCCCTTACCTTATCACTTTCTCCCTGCCTGTCAGGGACATACCTTTCAAGGACGCGCAATACCTGTTCCTTAAACCAGCTCCACATTTCAATTGCCTGCCTCCCCTGCATTTTGCTACCCCATTCTATGCATCCTAATCCTTGCCTAATCATATTACCCCATCGACAACTCTTGCCCTGTGGCATGGAGCTATCCCTTTCCAGCGCTGAACTAAACGTAACTGAATTATGGAATTGCCCTGGATCTCATAGGAATTAGTGAGGCCAGGGAGGTCATGAGACTGAGATGATGCTCTTAAGCAGGACTTGAAATGCTCATTAAAGTTCACACCATCTCTTTGCCTGGTTGTGTTGCTTGGCTGATTGCTCTCCCTCCTTTCCGCAGGGTACTGAACTCGAAGGAACCAAGCTGCTGATTCGTCATCCTGACAATATTTACAAAAACCTCGGAGCAGCCAAGACGGCAGCTCCAGCCACTAAGCCTTCACTTGTGTAAGTAGCGCTTGTGCAGCGGGCCTCTGCTACTCCATCAGCTCTTGGTCAGAGGTACACAGGACCTGAAGCCTGCTGCCAGTTCAGTAGCAGTGTTGCTGCTGCTGCTGCTCGCACATCTCTTGTGATTTCCAGTGTATAAAGATTCCCAAACCCCAAGCAATCCTGCATCGTCTTTGTGCTGCCCTTTCCCCTTCCCAGCCCCCTTCCCTTCCCAGCACACACACCTCCCTTCCCCCCCCCCCCCCCCGCCACTAACTGATCTCTCACTCCCACCTCCAACAGGGAGAAGGTGAAAATCCCACCCACCCTTGAGTGCCATTTCTGGAGGAATGTCGGCTGTGTCTATGGGGACAAGTGTCGCTTCCGGCACATTCCGCAGCACAAAGGCGTGGATACCAAGGTCACGCAGAATTAAACACTGACAGATGCACGTTTGTGCTGTAACATTTCAAAGGAAGATGCCAAGTTGTGAAGAGGAGAGGGCATGATGCGTGATAGCCAGTGGCAGTAACGAATGGATCAGTGAACAAGAACAATGTGTGATGTGCTTATCACTACGGCAGCAACGTGCAGTGGAGCCCATTTTATAATCAGGTTCATGAGAGAAACAAGAACACCCGATTGGAGAGCTAACTACGGAACTCTTTTCACCTGGGTGTAAGAGGAGCTGGTGTTATAAGGAAGGAATTCTCGTGTGAACAAGAGGCGTTTCCAGTCTACCTTGTATAAAGAGTGATTGCACATATCCAAGAAGCGCAGACCAGGAGGCTAGGACTGCATTGTCGCAGCTAATTCGGTGAACCTCTGCAGTGTGCAAGCACGAATCTGTCCACATCACAGGCATTGAAAGTATCTCCCTCCCCACCTCTGGTATGAAGTTCTGTGGCCTGAGAGTTCAGACCAACTCCCCTTGGTTAGACCCTCTGTGGTTGGTCTGACTAGGATTCAGTGCTAACCCCCCCCCTCCCCACGTCAGGCGGAAACAAGATTCTGTGTTTGTTATCTGGAGACAGTGACCCTGGCTTCTGTACAGAATGTGGAAGGGCTCTGCAGTTTTAAAATTCCATCCGGCAGGGTGTGTACCTTGCAGCTGAATCTCCCCTGCTCGTGGCAAAAAGTCTAATCTCGGCAGCGGACCGCTGAGGGAGGGGAGGGTGGAATCCTTACTGTCCTGAGAGCATCACCTTTGTGCACGCGCATGCACGCACTATTGGGCTGCCTGTGGTGGAAACGGAATGAGCTGTGTAATTGGAATGCCCTCTGGAATCTCCTGTCCACACTCTGTGTGTGCTCAAGCTTTGATTCGGAAACTTGTTCTTGGAGCTGCTTGACGTGGCTTGCTCCTGGAGATGGATTCTACACTGTCGATTCCTGTCTCACCCGGCGCTGCCTCAATTCCTGTCATCATGTCGCCTTTCTGCAGTTTTTGCTGATTTGATTCCATAAACCATGTTTCGAAATGTGTTTAAAGAGAGAGGGGGTGGTATTCTGATACTACTGTCTGCCCCTCGTTGTGCCATATTGGAGGCAGTGTACTCTGTTAAAATGATGCACCCTGTTATCAGTGATTTGATTTTACCTTTTATAAATTGCACAATGCCTTTATATATATATTTAAGAAAAATCAAGTTTCTATAACCAGATAAAAATTGATTTGAGATAAATGAGCAGTGCCAGAGACTGCAGATACATCCTTATAAAATCCCAGTCAGATTCTTGTAGACTTTGTCTCTTCATTTCTCGGTCTTGGTTCTGGACAAGCACAGCACCGACTCTCTCAACATGATGACACATTGCATCACAGTATCCTGGGGTTGTCTGGGTTGTATAAGTCAACACGAGTTAGTTTGGGAGCTTTCAAAAGGCTCAATTGTTCAACAGGTTTTGGTTCAAGTTAGTGAGGACATTTCTCATGACTGGTTAAATATCTGGGGAAGATTTTTTTTTTTACTCAGCTTGTTGACTTTATACTGTTTTGTCTGGTTGGTGAGGAGGTTTTGAAAGATGGTGTTTGAATGAGAAGGTTTTGGACTTTGTCTCATTACCAATTGATTTTCAAGTAATTTGTGTATTTTTTTTCAGCCAGTCATGCCCTTCTCTGCTGCATTTTCCCTGCATGCCATCAGCAACTACCTCTTGGTACCCACGGGGTGGGAGTGGGGGGCTGAGAGTGTGCAGGGAGGTGTTGTTCAGTGTTATAAATCAATAAGAACTCGGACAGCTGGGGGTTTCAGAGGGGAATGTTAAATCACTCGGTCGAAGTGCATATGGTGCAAACATTCAAGATAAAACCCTATAGCTGTCACCATGGGATTCAGGGTGAGCTAGCCAATTGGATGCAAACTTGGCTTTATGGAAGGTGACAGTGTGTTGCTGGAGGGTTGTTTTTCAAACTGGAGGCCTGTGACTGGTGTTCCACAGAGATTGGTGCTGGGTCCACTTTTTTAATTTGCCTTTTAAATAAATGACTTGTATGAGAATGTCAGAGGCATGGTTGGTACGTTTGCGAAAGGCCCCAAGATTGGTGGCATAGTGGGCAGTGAAGAGGTCATCTAAGATTACATAGAGATCTCAATCAGTTGGGTCAGTGGGCTGAGGGGTGGAAGATGGAGTTTAATTTGCATAAACGTGAGGGATTGTGTTTTGGTAAAACAACAAGGGCAGGACTGATGCAATTAATGTTTGGGCCCTGGATACTGTTGTAGAACAGAAGGACCTCGGGGTTCAGGTATATAATGTTTTGAAATTTGCATCACAGGTAGACAGGGTGATTAAAGGGCTGGTACACTTGTCTCTATTGCTCAGACCTTCTGAGTATAGGAGTTGGGACATTATGTTGAGGTTGTACAGGATGTTGGTGAGGCCTGTTCTCGAGTACTTGTATCCATTTCTGGTCGCCGTGCTATAGGAAGGATATTATTGAGCTGGAGAGAGTTCAGAACAGATTTATGAGGATGTTGCCACGTACGGAGGGTCTGAGTTATAAAAAATAAACTGGAAAGGTTTGGATCTTTTTCACTGGAGTGTAGGAGGTTACAGATGTTTATAACATCATGAGGTAAGGTGAATGGCAAGGGTCCTTTCCTTAGGGTGGGGGAGTTCCAAACGAGGGGGCATATTTTAAAGGTGAGAGGTGAAAGATTTAAAAAGGACAGGAAAGGCAACTTTTTCAATGCAATGGTTCTTGTGTGGAATGAGCTGCCAGACAAAGTGGTGGATGCAGGTGCTGTAACAACATTTGGGTAAGTTCATGAATAGGAAAGGTTTGGAGGGATGTGGGTCAAGTACAGGCAGGTGGGACTAGTTTAGTTAGGGAACATGGTCAGTGCGGACTGGTTGGTCTGAAGGCACTGTTTCCTTGCTGGATGACTCTAAGGGATCTGAGAGTTCTTGAGTAAAGTATTAAAATCCATAGTGAGTTTCTCCATATCGTTTTGCACTCCACAATGTCAGCCTCTCATGTACCTCAGGATAGCAACCTGGAGTATGGTGGCAGTATTGGTTCAGTGGGTTGGACTCCATCCTCTGAGTTGAAACCTCATGGATTCATGCCCCATCTCCAGAGACTTGAAGCAAGTACTTGACTGACATTTCAATGTTGTGCTGAAGGATTCTGCATTGTCAGGTAAGATGTTAAACTCTGGTCTTATCTTCCCCTTCAGTTACATTTATAAGATCCTTTGGCACTAGTTTGTGCAAGAATAGGAGAACTTTTCCAGTTTCCTGGCCAATGCAATTGCTCAATTTCCATCAATTTAGAAAGACACTTTGGTGAGGATTGCATGCAATTCGTCAACATGAGTTGGCTGTCATATTTTGAATATCTACATTAAGAGTAGGCCATTCGGTCCCTCTTACCTGCTTTGCCATTCAATAAAATGGTGTCTGACCTGATCTGGCCTCAGCAACCCTTTCATGGCTGCCCTCTTTCAATCTCCTTGTCAATCAAGAATCTGAGACTTTAAAATATTGTGACACAGCCACTTTGCTGTGAGGGGAATTGAACTCCAGTGACTGAGAGGAAAAATAAAATCCTATCTCAATAGACAATAGATGCAGGAGTAGGCCATTCAGCCCTTCGAGCCTTCACCGCCATTAAATATAATCATGGCTGATCATCCTTCATCAGTATCCTGTTCCTGCCTTATCTCCATAACCCTTGATTCCACTATCTTTGAGAGCTCTATCCAACTCCTCCTTAAATGAATCCAGAGACTGGGCCTCCACTGCCCTCTGGGGCAGAGCATTCCACACAGCCACCACTCTCTGGGTGAAGAAGTTTCTCCTGAGCTCTGTCTAAATGGTCTACCCCGTATTTTTAAGTTGTGTCCTCTGGTTCGGCACTCACCCATCAGTGGAAATATGTTTCCTACTGCCAGAGTGTCCAATCCTTTCATAATCTTATACGTCTTAATCAGATCCCCTCTTAGTCTTCTAAACTCAAGGGTATACAAGCCCAGTCGCTTCAGTCTTTCAGTGTAATTCCAGGAATTGACCTCGTGAATCTACGCTGCACTCCCTCAATAGGCAGAATGTCTTTTCTCAAATTTGGAGACCAGAACTTCACACAGTACTCCACGTGTGGTCTCACCTGGGCCCTGTACAGCTGCAGAAGCACCTCTTTGCTTCTATACTCAATTCCTCTTGTTATGAAGGCCAGCATGCTATTAGCCTTCTTCACTACCTGCTGTACCTGCATGCTTGCCTTCATTGACTGGTGTACAAGAACACCCAGATCTCTTTGTACTGCCCCTTTACCTAAATTGATTTCATTTAGATAGTAGTCTGCCTTCCTGTTCTTGCCACCAAAGTGGATAACCATACATTTATCCACATTAAACTGCATCTGCCCACTCACTTAACTTGTCCAGGTCACCCTGTAATCTCCTAACATCCTCATCACATTTCACCCTGCCACCCAGCTTTGTATCATCAGCAAATTTGCTAATGTTATTGCTGATACCATCTTCTATATCATTAACATATATTGTAAAAAGCTGTGGTCCCAGCACGGATCCCTGCGGTACCTCGATGGTCACTGCCTGCCATTCCGAAATGGAGCCGTTTATCACTACCCTTTGTTTCCTATTAGCCAACCAATTTTCAATCCAATCTAGTGCTTTGCCCCCAATACCATGCGCCCTAATTTTACTCACTAACCTCCTGTGTGGAACTTTATCAAAAGCTTTCTGAAAGTCCAGGTACACTACATCTACTGGATCTCCCTCGTCCAACTTCAGAGCTACATCCTCAAAAAATTCAAGAAGATTAGTCAAGCATGATTTCCCCTTCATAAATCCATGCTGACTCTGTCCTATCCTGTTACTACTATCCAGATGTGCAGTAATTTCATCCTTTATAATAGACTCCAGCATCTTTCCCACCACTGAGGTCAGACTAACTGGTCTATAATTTCCTGCTTTCTCTCTCCCACCTTTCTTAAAAAGTGGTATAACATTAGCCACCCTCCAATCCTCAGGAACCGACCCCGAATCTATTGAACTCTGGAAAATAATCACCAACACATCCACGATTTCCCGAGCCACCTCCTTCAGTACCCTGAGATGCAGACCATCAGACCTAACAGTCTCTCCAATACCAAATCCTGGCAAATATAAATTCCCTTCAGTTCAGGTCCTTCAGCCACTGTTACCTCAGGGAGATTGCTTGTGTCTTCCCCAGTGAACGCAGATCTGAAGTACCCATTTAATTCCTCTGCCATTTCTTTGTTCCTAGTAATATATTCCCCTGTTTCTGTCTTCAAGGGCCCAATTTTTGTCCTAACCATTTTTTTTTGCCTTGCACATACCTAAAAAAGCTTTTACTATCCTCCTTAATATTCTTGGCCAGTTTACCTTCGTACCTCATTTTTCCTCTGCGTATTTCCTTCTTAGTAATCCTCTGTTGCTCTTTAAAAGCTTCCCAGTCCTCAGTTTTCCCACTTATCTTTGCTATGTTATACTTTTTCTCTTTTAACTTTATATGTTTCTTTACTTCCCTCGTCAGCCACGGCCACCCCTGCCTCCTCATAGGATCTTTCTTCCTTTTAGGAATGAACTGATCCTGCAACTTCTGCATTATACCCAGAAATATCCGCCATTGTTCCTCCACGGTCCTCCTTGTTAAGGTATTGCACCTTTGAACTTTGGCCAGCTCCTCCCTGATAGCTCCATAGTTCCCTTTATTCAACAGAAGTACTGTCACTTCCGACTGTACCCTCTCCCTCTCAAATTGCAGATTGAAGCTTATTGTATTATGGTCACTGCTTCCCAATGGCTCCTTCACTTTGAGGTCTCTGACCAATTCTGGTTCGTTGCACAATACCAGATCCAGAATTGCCTTCTCCCTGGTCGGCTACAGCACCAGCTGCTCTAAGAATCCATCTCTGAGGCACTCCACAAAGTCTCTTTCTTGTGGCCCAATACCATCCTGATTCTCCCAGTCTACCTGCATGTTAAAATCCCCCATAACAACTGTAGTGACATCTTTGCGACAGGCCAATTTCAGCTCCTGATTTAACTTACATCTGACATCCAGACTACTGTTTGGGGGCCTGTAGATGACTCCCAAGAGGGTCTTTTTACCCTTAGTATTTCGAAGGTCTATCCACACTGACTCTCGGTCCCCCCGCGCAAGGGACTGAATATCGTCCCTTACCAACAAGGCCACCCCACCCCCTTTGCCCGTCAGACTGTCCTTACGATAGCACGTGAAGCCTTGAATATTCATTTCCCAGGCCCTGTCCATTTGAAGCCACGTCTCAGTTATCCCCACAATATCGTATCTGCCAATTTCCAAAAGAGCCTCAAGTTCATCCATGTTATGTCTAATGCTTCGTGCATTCATGTATAGTATTTTTAATTTGTTACTGCTCTCACCCTTCCCATCAACCCTTATTTCACTCAACCTTACAGCATGATGCCTTTCCGAGTTTTCTGCCTCATTGATACAGTTGTCTGTCTTGATTTCTCTTGTTCTAACTTTCCCTTCAATTTCCTTTTTAAACATCCAGCTTGTCCCCCCCCCCCCCCCCGCTACTTAGTTTAAATGTAGCGGTGTTGCAGTAGAAAACCTGCCTGCCAGAATGCTGGTCCCTAACCTATTAAGGTGCAAGCCGTCTCGCTTATAGAATTTATGCTTACCATAAAATATACCCCAGTGATCCAAGAACTTAAATCCTTGCTTCCTGCACCAGTTCCCCAACCAAACGTTCAAGTCCATTATCTCCCTGTTTCTGGCCACACTAGCCCGAGGAACTGGAAGCAAACCGGAGATAACCACCTTGGACGTCCTGCTTTTCAGCCTTCTTCCTAGTTCTCCGAAGTCTCGCTGTAGTATGTTCCTCCTCTTCTTCCCGACATCATTTGTGCCGACATGTACCACCACCTCTGGCTCTTCACCCTCATCCTTGAGGATTTCCTGCACTCTGTCCGCGATGTCTTTCACTCTCGCACCAGGAAGGCAACACACCATCCTTAAATCCCGTCTGCTGCCACAAAAACCCCGGTCAGTTCCTCTCACGATGGAGTCCCCTATTACCACTGCTCTATGCGATGTCCGACTCTTCCGCTCTGCCTCCACGCCAACTTTTGATTGACAAACTTGGCCGCCTTGCGAACTGCAGTGTCATCAGTCTCTGCTTCCAAAAGCTTCAACTTGTTCCTGACAGATACTTCTCCCGGGGTCTCTTGCACCTGTCTCCTCTCTGCCTTCCTCATCGTCTCCTCTCTTCTTCTCTCTTCTGGCATGATTGGTGTAATAACATCGCTGAAGGTCTTGTCCAGAAAGATCTCGTTCTCTCGGATGAGCCTAAGGTCTTAGAGTTCTTTCGTCAGCGCTGCAATATGCTCGGTCAATTGCTGAATGTGCATACATTTTCCACACATATACGAGCCAGACACACCAGAGTCGTTGACCTCCCACATCAAGCACGTAGCGCACTGAACCAGCTGGGCAGTCATGTCTTCACCCTCTTCAACTCAACCTCCTTGTCAAAGATTCCTGAGCTGAAGCCTCACTCTTCGATCTAAACTTCCTTAGACCCTCTTTTTGTGGCACGTCTGTGGACTCTTAATTAAGGTTAGAGGAGGAGGGAGGGCAGGAGACCCTACTTTGTAGGACCTGGGGTTTAGAACACACCCACTCTAATAGCAATCACTTACCTTCCCGACCGGCTTTGCGCTCCGTCTGAACTTCCGCCCAGCTCCCGCCGCTCTCTGCTGCGAAAAAAATGCTCACTCTTAAATGTTTTGTTGTTAAACTGTGCCCCCTACTTCTAGTTTCTCCAGCAAGGGTAAATACCTTTTCAGTGCTCACCCTGTCCAGTTTCTCGGGATTTTTCAAGAAGCTAATTTCTTGGTTTATTTTCTGAACTTCATTAGATACAGGCCTAGGCATTCCTCATAAGGCCACACATTTATCTCAGAAATCGGTCAATTAAAACTTCACAAGTTCTAGTGTAGTTCTGTTTTTTGTAAAGAAGATGCACAATTCTGCAGAGCTGCAGATGTCATCTGCCTTCGAGAACCATGGCAGAATTTCCTTGCTTTTTATTCCATTCCCCTTGCAATGAACGATCGTGTTGCATTTCCCTTCCAAATTGCTGTACATGCCACCTAGTATTTTGTGATACATGTGGACATCCAGTTCCTCCTGCACTTCAGAATTGTATAATCTCTCTCCCTTAAATATGCTGCTTTCCTATTCCTGCCAAAGATTTACATTGTACTGTCACCTGCCACAGTTTTATCGACTTGCTGAAGGACTCAGTAACGAAGTTGGAATAGATTCTGTTCTCTTGTGCAACGTTCTCTCTCGTTTAGTGTTTCCAGTAAAATTGAACAGCATATAATTGATTCTCCCTTCGTCCAAGTCATTTGTATAGATTGTAAATAGTCGAGGCCCCAGTACTGTACTCCTTTGGTCCCCTACTTGTTACATCTTGCCAACCTGAAAGTGACCCATTTACGTCACCTGTTTACTAATTAATGCAATATCCGTGCTAATGTACCCCCCTACTCCAGCTCTTGATTTTAACTACTCTTTGAAACATCTAGTCAAAATCATTCTGCAAACTCAAGTTGGTGTCATCAATAGGTTCCCCTTTATCCTTGTTGATTGTTACTTCCTCAAAGACCTCTAGTCACAAACTATGTTCAAAACCACGTGGCTCTACATATTTGCATTGATTTCACTAACTGCCATGTTGTAACCTCAAGAGATTTTGGTATTTTCTCAAAGCCAGACATTAGGTTAATTGGCCTTTAGCTTGCTGTTTCCTGGCAAATTTAAGGCAATTTTAGCTATTTTAATATTGTGATCAAGTTCATAAGGACCTAGGGATGTGTCAGCCATACCCATTCGCTGGTTTTTGTATTGGTTTAATGTTCCTACTTCCCTTTTCCCTCCCCTCCTGGGGTGTTATTCTCTGTAGTGAAAAATGGGGGTGAAGTACCTGTTCCATGGATGTGTCATTTCTTTATTTCACATTATTCATTCCCCAGAGAGGGATTCTGGACAACCAACACCCACTTTGGCTTTATTCCATTTTGGAGGAGAAAGTGAGGTCTGCAGATGCTGGAGATCAGAGATGGAAATGTGTTGCTGGAAAAGCGCAGCAGGTCAGGCAGCATCTAGGGAACATCTACAGAAACTCTTAGCTGTTTTTAATGTTCTAGTCAGCTTTCTCAAGTACTCTTAATTTCTCCACCTTAATCATTCTTTGGTTATAACATTTTTTTAAAAATCCTAGTCTGCACTCATCTTGGTGGTTGTGAGCTCACTCTTTCAACTCAGGGCAGCGTTTAACTGTCTGTGCCCCTGGTTGTGGGCTCCCTGGTCATTGGGAACAATCTGTGTTTACTCTGTCTGCTCCTGTTATTTTGTAGGTTTCTATGAGTTCATCCCTCTCATTCTTCTAAATTTCAGTGGATATAATCCTAACCGATCTATAGTGCATGTTGCTCTTCCAAAAATGTTCAATTAGTGTCAAAGTAGGCATTGCTGAAAGGAGGCAAGAATTTAAAAAATGTGAAACTTTTTATTTGTCTCAGTCACACGAGACAGAATCAAATCTTTTTGTGCAGTAAAAGTGCTGATTGGTCAGCCATCCCTGGCATGGCAATGCAGCAAGAACATTAATAGTCAATGTAACATTTGTGCCACACGAATGTCAGCCAATGCCCATCTCCAATAAAACACCTTCTAGCCATTCCCTTGTCATTCAATGGTGTTGCCCTGACTGAATCCCTCACTATCAACATCCTGAAGGTTAATATCGATCAGAAACTCAACTGGATTTGCCATGTAAATAGTGACCATAAGAGTAGGTCAGAGAAGGGTTGGAGGACATTGAGCAATAGGGAGAGGCTGAACAGGCTGGGGCTGTTTTCCCTGGAGTATCGGAGGCTGAGGGGTGACCTTATAGAGGTTTATTAAATCATGAGGGGCATGGTTAGGATAAATAGGCAAAGTCTTTCCCCTGGGGCCGGGGAGTCCAGAATAGAGGGCATAGGTTTAGGATGAGAGGGGAAAGATATAAAAGAGAGCTAAGGGGCAACTTTTTCACATGGTATGTGTATGGAATGAGCTGCCAGAGGAAGTGGTGGAGGCTGGTACAATTGCAACATTTAAGAGGCATTTGGATGGGTATATGAATAGGAAGGGTTTGGAGGGATATGGGCTGGTGCTGACAGGTGGCTCTAGATTGGGTTGGGGTATCTGGTTGGCATGGACGGGTTGGACCGAAGGGTCTGTTTCCATGCTGTACCCATCTCTATGACTAGGAATTTGCAGTAACTCACCACATCACTCCCCAAAACCTGTCCACCATCTCCAAGGCACAGATCAGGAGTGTGATGAAATACTACCCACTTGCCTGGGCAGAGTCAACAATACTCCAAAAGCCTGCCACCAACCAACCCACTTGATTGGCATTGTATCCATTCCCTCCACCACCAAAGCAGTGCGCACTATTTACAAGATGAACTGCAAAAATCCACCAAAATCCTCAGACAGCACCTTCTACAGCAATGACCACTTCCATCTAGAAGGACAAGGTCAGCAGTTACAAGGGAACAATGTCCCCTACCAGTTCCCCTCCAAGCCAATCACTATCCTGACTTGGACTAATATGATCATTCCTCCACTGGCACTGAGTCAAAATCCTGGAATTCACTCCCAATGGACATTGTGGGTCAACCTGCAGCACACGGACTGAAGTGGTTCAAGAAGGCAGCTCAAGGGGCAACGAGGGGTGGGCAATAAATGTGCCTATTAGAAACTACCTGCTGGTCTGCGAATTAATAGTGACAAACATAGGAGTAGGCTATTGAGTCTGTCCTTCCCTTCAATACATTCATGGCTGCTTGCACACTTAAGTACCTTTTATCAATCTCATATCTGTAACCCTGTACACCATTAGTAATCAGAAGGCTACCAATCTCTACCTGAAACATGCCCAAAGACACAGCTCCCGCAGCACTCTATGGTAGAAAATTCCAAACGCTTACAACCTTTTGAAATAAAAGAAATTCTCTCCTCTAACCTAAATGGAATCTTCCTTATTTTCAAATAATACCCTCTGCTCTTGATGCCCCAACCAGGGGAAACGGCTTACTTGAATCTATCCTGTCTGTCTGCTTAGGTATTTTGAAAGTTTCAATGAGATTACCTCTCATTCTTCAAAACTCCCCCCATACAGACCTATTTTCTCCAATCTTCCTTCCTAGGAGAGACCCGCCATCCCAGGAACAGTCTCCTTGTTGCACACCCGCAATAAAGTGTATCTTTGCTGCGATAAGGAGACCTCCTCCAGCCTCCTGCCTGTCCCTCCTGATGCTGCCTGCCTTGCTGTGCCCTCCCAGCCTCCTGCGTGTCCCTCCTGATGCTGCCTGGCTTGCTGTGTTCCCCCAGCCTCCTGCCTGTCCCTCCTGATGCTGCCTTGCTTGCTGTGTTCCCCCAGCCTCCTGCCTGTCCCTCCTGATGCTGCCTGCCTTGCTGTGTTCCCCCAGCCTCCTGCCTGTCCCTCCTGATGCTGCCTGCCTTGCTGTGTTCCCCCAGCCTCCTGCCTGTCCCTCCTGATGCTGCCTGCCTTGCTGTGTTCTCCCAGCCTCCTGCCTGTCCCTCCTGATGCTGCCTGGCTTGCTGTGTTCTCCCAGCCTCCTGCCTGTCCCTCCTGATGCTGCCTGGCTTGCTGTGTTCCCCCAGCCTCCTGCCTGTCCCTCCTGATGCTGCCTGCCTTGCTGTGTTCCCCCAGCCTCCTGCCTGTCCCTCCTGATGCTGCCTGGCTTGCTGTGTTCTCCCAGCCTCCTGCCTGTCCCTCCTGATCTGCCTGGCTTGCTGTGTTCTCCCAGCCTCCTGCCTGTCCCTCCTGATGCTGCCTGCCTTGCTGTGTTCCCCCAGCCTCCTGCCTGTCCCTCCTGATGCTGCCTGCCTTGCTGTGTTCCCCCAGCCTCCTGCCTGTCCCTCCTGATGCTGCCTGCCTTCCTGTGTTCCCCCAGCCTCCTGCCTGTCCCTCCTGATGCTGCCTGCCTTGCTGTGTTCCCCCAGCCTCCTGCCTGTCCCTCCTGATGCTGCCTGCCTTGCTGTGTTCCCCCAGCCTCCTGCCTGTCCCTCCTGATGCTGCCTGCCTTGCTGTGTTCCCCCAGCCTCCTGCCTGTCCCTCCTGATGCTGCCTGCCTTGCTGTGTTCCCCCAGCCTCCTGCCTGTCCCTCCTGATGCTGCCTGCCTTGCTGTGTTCCCCCAGCCTCCTGCCTGTCCCTCCTGATGCTGCCTGCCTTGCTGTGTTCCCCCAGCCTCCTGATGCTGGCTGGCTTGCTGCGTTCTCCCAGCCTCCTGCCTGTCCCTCCTGATGCTGGCTGGCTTGCTGTGTTCTCCCAGCCTCCTGCCTGTCCCTCCTGATGCTGGCTGGCTTGCTGTGTTCTCCCAGCCTCCTGCCTGTCCCTCCTGATGCTGGCTGGCTTGCTGTGTTCCCCCAGCCTCCTGCCTGTCCCTCCTGATGCTGCCTGCCTTGCTGTGTTCCCCAGCCTCCTGCCTGTCCCTCCTGATGCTGCCTGGCTTGCTGTGTTCTTCCAGCCTCCTGCCTGTCCCTCCTGATGCTGCCTGGCTTGCTGTGTTCCTCCAGCCTCCTGCCTGTCCCTCCTGATGCTGCCTGGCTTGCTGTGTTCTTCCAGCCTCTTGCCTGTCTATGCAGGTTCAGTTGGCAGTTAGGAAGAGAAATGCAATCTTAACATTTACTTCAAGAGGGCTCGAATGTGCGGGTGGAGGTGTATTGCTGAGGCTGTGTTAGTCTTCGGTCAGACTGGGTTTGGAATATTGTGAGCAGTTTTCGGCCCCGAATCTAAGGAAAGATGTGCTGGCACTGGAGGGAGTCCAAAGGAGAGTCACAAGAATGATCCTGGAGATTAAGGGCTTGTCATTTGAGAAGTCTGGGTCAGTTCTCAGAGTTTAGAAGGAATGGCAGAGATGGTTTGGGGGTGGGAGGGGGGGGAGAGAGGGGGAAATTGTGAGTGTCAGAGCCTGAGAGACCTGTGTCGAGTGGATGTGGAGAAGCTGTTCCCACTAGTGGGAGAGACTAGGATAGCTTTGGAGTGAGGGGACAACCCTTTCGAACTGAGGTGAGGAAGAATCTTTTCAGTCAAAGGGTGGTGACTCATTGCTGCAGAGGACTGTGGGGGCCAAGTCAGTGTGTGTACTTAAGACAGAGGTAGGTAGGTTCCTGATTAGAGGCTAAAAGAATGAGGTTGAAAAACATACCAGCCATGATTAAGTGGTGGGGCAGACTCATGGAACTTAGATTTGTACAACACAATGTTACAACACGGCGCAAACCGCTCTGCTAATTTAAACCCGACACACACACACACACACAGCTCACCTTGCGCAGTAATTTGTTGAATTTCAAGATGCAAAGAACTATCCCAGAGGTCACTATTAAAGAATAAAATTGTTAATTTTTACTTTAAAAACCAAAAGAGAACATTAGACAGCTATTTACAACTCCTTTCTCTTAAACCTATCTTTTACCTCCCAAATTTAAAAAAATTAAGATTAAAAAAAAAATCACAGTTCACAACCAGTCAGCGTTGTCGATTTTCCTCTGTAGATTTTTCTCTCGATCAGCCTTGATGTTCTGCTCCACAAATTTCTTATGAATACGTATCTTTCAGAGAGCTCTTCGGCTAGCAATCTATACTTGTTGGTATTTTTGGCAGGTCTCCCACTGACTGTTCAAAATATCCAGTTTTATACCCCAAAACATTGGATCATTTCATTGGTTTGATGTTGTCAAATTACTAAATACAAATTTGATTGCATTTTGGTATCTGGGGCATAATTTAAATTGGCCAAATTTGAATTTGTTTTTGTATCATGGCAACTCATCTGCATTGTTGGTTTCAAAGTTAAATGTTACATTTTAAATTCTTTCACCACACTCTGCCTCTCTAAGTCCTTGCCAGCTTCTAGTCTCACTCAAAAGATAAAGTACACACCTTCATAGCAAAAATACAGGCCCTTCAGCCCTTGATATTTTATCCTACTTTAAGATCAGACTAACTTATATACCCTTCCATGTGCCTCTCCAAGAGTCGCTTCAATATCCCTAATGTCAGTGTATTCCACTACCTCCGACATCTTCCTAAACCTTCCTCCAATCACCTTAAAATTATGCCCCTTCTGATACACATTTCTGCCCTGGGAAAACGTCTCTGGCTATCCACTCTATCTATGCCTCTCGGCATCTTGTACACCTCTATCAGGTCCCCTCTCATCCTTCTTTGCTCCAAAGAGGAAAAGCTCTTGTTCCCTAAACCTTTCCTCATAAGACATGCCCTCCAGTCCAGGCAGCATCCTGGTACATGTCTTCTGCACCGTCTCTAAAACTTCCTTATCTTTCCTATAATGTGGTCTAACCAGAGCTCTGTAGAGATGCAGCATAACCTCGTGGCTTTTACACTCGATCTCCCTGCTAATGAAAACCAACACACCATATGCCTTCTGAACATCCCTATCAACTTGGGTGGCAACTTTGAGGGATCTATGGACATAGACCATACGATCCCTCTATTCCTCCACATTGATCCTGTATTCTGTATTCAAATTTGATCTTCCAAAATGAATCACTTTAGACTTTTCCAGGTTGAACTTCCATCTGCCACTTAGCCCAGACTTGATGGGCCGATTGGCCTAATTCTGCTCCAATATGTCTGGATCTTATGGCAGGTAAATCCAGGAACTTCCATTTAATGTGCTGTGGGCAAGGATTTGGATCCCATTATGGTGGCAGGTGGAATTTCAATTCACCTGGTAACTTGGGAGTTGAAAGCTAGTCTCATGAATGGCGCTAGGAAACAATCGTGGCTTGTTACCATGTTCACTAACATTCTTTTGAAGAAGCAAATCTGCTGAACTCCTGCATAACCTCGTCAACACAGTGGCGAGTTGTTACCTGCCCTCTAAGCTGGTCAGGACAGCCCGCCTTTGAGACGTGGGCTGTGTTTGAATGAATGCTGAGATGGTGGTGATGAGTTGCTGCAGCCAGCCTGGTGAGATTGGAGATGGTTCCAGGACATTGCTGTTGTGGTGTCTTCCTCCACTGCCATACTATCCTTTCACCCCCCCTCACCACCCACCCTCCTGCTCCCAGGAATCTCCACACTTGTAATTAGTTTTGAGAGGCCGTGTGTGAGCCTCCTGTACAGTGAACAGAGTGTCAGTATTGAGATCATATTTTGACAAGGGCATATACACTCATACTGGGCACTGGGACCAGGGGTCCTACAAGGCCCTTGCTTTCCAAAGATACTGACCCATGAGAGTTTTGATTCCTGATAAAGGGATTATGCCCAAAATATCAATTCTTTTCCTCGGATGCTGCCTGACCTGTGGTGCGTTTCCAGCAACACACACTCAACTCTAATCTCCAGCATCTTCAGTCCTCACATTCGCCATGAGGGTTTGTTCTGCTGTTCTCCCTGTCCTCTATATGGGAAAAGGATTCACGTTTTTGGATCATTGGAAGCTCTTTTGGGGTGTAAGTGACCTGTACAAGAAGGACAGATTGCACCTAAATTGGAAGAGGGCTAGTATACTGGCAGGGAGATTTGCTAGAGCTGCTCAGGAGGATTTAAATTAATAAGGTGGGGTGGTAGGACCCAGGGAGATAGTGAGGAAAGAGATCAATCTGAGACTGGTACAGTTGAGAAAAGAAGCGAGTCAAACAGTCTTAGGGCAGGCAAGGACAAAGCAGAAAATAAGGTAGGACTGAAAAATTAAACTGCATTCATTTCAATGCAAGAGGCCTAACAGGGAAGGCAGATGAACTCAGGGCATGGTTAGGAACATGGGACTGGGATATCATAGCAATTACAGAGACATGGCTCAGGGATGGGCAGGACTGGCAGCTTAATGTTCCAGGATACAAATACTACAGGAAGGATAGAAAGGGAGGCAAGAGAGAAGGGGGAGTTGCATTTTTGGTAAGGCATAGTATAACAGCTGTACTGAGGGCGGATATTCCCAGAAATACATCCAGGGAAATTATTTGGGTGGAACTGAGAAATAAGAAAAGGATGATCACTTATTGGGATTGTATTATAGACTCCCTAATTGATGGAAATTGAGAAACAAATTTGTAAGATCTCAGCTTTCTGTAAGAATAATAGGGTGGTTATGGTAGGGGATTTTAACTTTCCAAATATAGGAAGTTAAGGGTTTGGATGGAGAGGAATTTAATTGTGTACAAGAAAATGTTCTGATCTAGTATGTGGATGTACCTACTAGAGAAGATCACGGTGGCTCAGTGGTTAACACTGCTGCCTCACAGCACCAGGGTCCCAAGTTCGATTCCAGCCTTGGGCGACTGTCTGTGTGGAATTTAGAGCATAGAGTCATAGGGATGTACAGCAGGGAAACAGACCCTTCGGTCCAACCCGTCCATGCCGACCAGATATCCCAACCCAATCTAGTCCCACCTGCCACATAGAACAATATGGCGCAGAACAGGCCCTTCAGCCCTCGATGTTGCGCTGACCTGTGAACTATTCTCAGCTCGTCCCCCTACACTATCCCATCATCATCCACGTGCTTATCTAAGGATTGTTTAAATCTCCCTAATGTGGCTGAGTTGACTACATTAGCAGGTAGTGCATTCCACACCCTTACCACTCTCTGCGTAAAGAACCTGCCTCTGACATCTGTGTTAAGTCTATCACCCCTCAATTTGTAGTTCTGCCCCCTCATACACGCTGACATCATCATCCGAGGAAAAAGACTTTCACTGTCTACCCTATCTAATCCTCTGATCATCTTGTATATCTCTATCAACTCCCCCTCCCCCAGCTGCCTTCTTTCCAATGAGAACAGACCCAAGTCTCTCAGCCTTTCCTCATAAGACCTTCCCTCCAGACCAGGCAACATCCTGGTAAATCTCCTCTGCACCTTTTCCAAATGCTTCCACATCCTTCCCGAAATATGGGGACCAGAACTGTACACAATATTCCAAGTGTGGCCGCACCAGCGTTTTGTATAATTGCAGCATGATATTGTGGCTCCGGAACTCAATCCCTCTACCAATGAAACCTAACACACCGTATGCCTTCTTAACAGCACTATCCACTTGGGTGGCAACTTTCAGGGATCTATGCATATGGTTCCCTCTGCATACCCACACTACCAAAAATCTTTCCATTGACCCAGTATTCTGCCGTTCTGTTATTCTTCCCAAAGTGCATCACCTCACATTTAGTTGCATTGAACTCCATTTGCCGCCTCTCAGCCCAGTTTTGCAGTTTATCCAAGTCCCCCTGCAACCTGTAACATTCTTCCAAACTGCCCACTACTCCACTTGCACATTCTCCCCGTGTCTGCGTAGGTTTCCTCCGGGTGCTCCGGTTTCCTCCCACAGTCCAAAGATATGCAGGTCAGGTGACTTGGCTATACTAAATTGCCCATAGTATTAGCATTAGTCAGAGGGAAATGGGTCTAGGTGGGTTACTCTTCGGAGGGTTGGTGTGGACTTGTTGGGCCAAAGGGACTGTTTCCACACTGTAGGGAATCTAAAATAAAACTTGACCTACTCTTGGGAAATAAGGCAGGGCAGGTGACTGAGGTGTCAGTGGGGGATCACTTTGGGGCCAGCGAACATAATTCTATTAGATTTAAAATAATGATGGAAAAGGATAGTCCAGATCTAAAAGTTGAAGTTCTAAATTGGAGAAAGGTCAATTTTGACGGTATTAGGCAAGAACTTTCAAAAGCTGATTGGGGGCAGATGTTCGCAGGTAAAGGGACGGCTGCAAAATGGGAGGCCTTCAGAAATGAGATAACGAGTATATTCCTGTCAGGGTGAAAGGAAAAGCTGGTAGGTGTAGGGAATGCTGGATAATTAAAGAAATTGAGGGTTTGGTTAAGAAAAGAAGGAAGCATATGTAAGGTATTGACAGGATAGATTGAGTGAATCCTTAGAAGAGTATAAAGGAAGTAGGAGTATACTTAAGAGGGAAATCAGGAGGGCAAAAAGGGAACATAAGACATAGGAGCGGAAGTAAGGCTATTCGGCCCATCGGGTCCACTCCGCCGTTCAATCATGGCTGATGGGCATTTCAACTCCACTTACCCGCATTCTCCCTGTAGCCCTTAATTCCTTGTGACATCAAGAATTTATCAATCTCTGCCTTGAAGACATTTAGCGTCCCGGCCTCCACTGCACTCCGCGGCAATGAATTCCACAGGCCCACCACTCTCTGGCTGAAGAAATGTCTCCGCATTTCTGTTCTGAATTTACCCCCTCTAATTCTAAGGCTGTGTCCACGAGTTAGTAAGTTTGCAGATGACACCAAAATTGGAGGTGTAGTGGACAGCGAAGAGGGTTACCTCAGATTACAACAGGATCTGGACCAGATGGGCCAATGGGCTGAGAAGTGGCAGATGGAGTTTAATTCAGATAAATGCGAGGTTTCGCATTTTTGGAAAGCAAATCTCAGCAGGACTTATACACTTAATGGTAAGGTCCTAGAGAGTGTTGCTGAACAAAGAGACCTTGGAGTGCAGGTTCATAGCTCCTTGAAAGTGAGGTTGCAGGTAGATAGGATAGTGAAGAAGGCGTTTGGTATGCTTTCCTTTATTGGTCAGAGTATTGAGTACAGGAGTTGGGAGGTCATGTTGCGGCTGTACAGGACATTGGTTAGGCCACTGTTGGAATATTGCGTGCAATTCTGGTCTCCTTCCTATTGGAAAGATGTTGTGAAACTTGAAAGGGTTCAGAAAAGATTTACAAGGATGTTGCCAGGGTTGGAGGATTTGAGCTATAGGGAGAGGTTGAATAGGCTGGGGCTGTTTTCCCTGGAGCATCAGAGGCTGAGGGGTGACCTTATAGAGGTTTATAAAAATCATGAGGGGCATGGATAGGGTAAATAGACAAGGTCTTTTCCCTGGGGTGGGGGAGTCCAGAACTAGAGGGCATAGGTTTAGGGTGAGATAGGAAATATATAAGAGAGACCTAAGGGGCAACTTTTTCACGCAGAGGGTGGTACGGGTATGGAATGAACTGCCAGAGGATGTGGTGGAGGCTGGTACAATTGCAACATTTAAGAGGCATTTGGATGGGTATATGAATAGGAAGGGTTTGGAGGGATACGGGCTGGGTGCTGGCAGGTGGGACTAGATTGGGTTGGGATATCTGGTCGGCATGGACGGGTTGGACTGAAGGGTCTGTTTCCATGCTGTACATTTCTATGACTGTATTTCCCATCCTCTGGATGTCCCTGAGTGCTGCATGTGAAGCGCACATTATGAATGTCATGTCAACACCAACCTCTGACAGTTCCACTCTGAGTCACTGACCATTCTCACTTTGAAATTTATCGCTGTTCCTTCCCTGTCACTGGGTCAAAACCCTGGAATTCCCTCCCAAAGGGCATTGTGAGTCCATCCACAGCACATGGACTCTGATGGTTCAGGAAGGCAGCTCACCCCCACCTTCTCAAGGGGGCAACTAGGGACGGGCAATAAAAGCTGGTGCAGCCAGTGACACCCACATCCTGTGAATCACTTCGGACAGTAGAACATAATCCCTGCTCTGCTGCCACTGGTGGCCATGGCACCTTTCACATTGGTGTGTGTAAAGTATCATCAGGTAAACAGTAAGTGAATGGAATGGTCTTCCATCCAAATAAAATGAGTCAGAGAGATAATTACAAAAAAGTAAAACTAAGGTGGTACTGGAGACAAACCAAATGACTGGAATAACGTGATTGATAGGTAAAAGCTTGCTGAGGGTCTAACCCAAGTAATAACTAATCCAAAACTGTGCGAACTAATCAAAGTAGAGAGATCATAACAATTTATCAAGGTGATAGTGTTGGTTCCTCAGAAGATCGACACAGGGTATGACTGATGAGTACCCTTCGTCTTCCAGTACTTCTCTGGAGTGGAGAGACTATACCATGTTCTTCGCAGCCTTCAACATGTCATCGATGACAATGAGCATCTTGCCAAGATCATCCCTTTGCCTCACTTCTCGCCTTCAAACATCCGTCAAACCTTAAACCGACCATCATTCACAGCAAACTACCCAGCCTTCAGGACAACACCATACAACTCTGCCATGGCAACCTCTGCAAGACACGTCAGATCATCGACATAGATACTACCATCACATGTGGGAACGCCATTCACCATGCACACAGCAGAAACTCATGTGACTTGGCTAAGGTTGCCTATCTCATTTGCTGCAAGCAAGGATGCCCCGAGGCATGATGTATTGTCGAGACCATGCAGACGCTACAACAACGGATGAATAGACACCGGGCAACAATCACCAGACAGGGATAGTTCCCTCCCAGTCGGGGAACACCTCAGCGGTCAAAGTCATTCAGCCTCCAACCTTTGGGTAAGCATCCTCCAAGGCAGCCTTTGAGATACACAACAACACAGAGTCACTGAACAGAAACCGATATCCAAGTTCCGTCCCCGTGAAGACAGCTTCAACTGTGACCTTGGGTTCATGTCGCACTACATGTGACTCCACCACACTGTCCTGTTTTGACACCATCATCTTGATAATTTATGATCTCGCTACTTAATTTGTTTGTATGGTTTTGGATTACTTATTACTTTGGTTAGACTTTCGGCAGGTGACTCTTACACCTATCATGTTATTCCAGTTGTTTAGTATGTCCCCAGCGCCACCTTATTTTTAATTTTTTTGTAATTATCTCTCTGTCTCATTTAACCAGGTTATAGTTCATAGCTTGTTATTCAGCTGTTAACGCTTTACCCACACTGTCTAACACTCTTGATTATCTGCAGCGACTTATTATTTGACTTCCCATTCATGCCAGTTGTATGATCTTTTGATCTCTCTGCTGATAAATTGTGTCTGTGTGCTCTTCTCTCTCACTTCACCTGATGAAGGGGTTATGCTCAGGAAGTTTGTGATTTCAAATAAAGCTGTTGAACTATAACCTGGTGTCGTGAGACTTCTGACCTTGTCCACCCCAGTCCAGCACCTCCACATCCTGACTTTTCACATCTACGTAATAATGCCACAGTCCAGAAGGAGGCCACTCAATCCATACCTGTACTAGCTCTTTCAGAGTCCTCCGCTGTTTCCCCACTGTCCTGAAAATGTGCCCTTTCAATGTGGTCATGGAATTGTTACTGTTCAGAAAGACACCATTCAGCACACCATGTCTGGACGGTACCTGTGCCTTTTGGCTTAATGCCAATCTCCTATATTTTCTCCCTGTAATCTTGCACGTCATTTCAATTTAAATTATCATCCAATAGGAATGACATCACCGCAGGAAATGACATCACCGCAGGAAATTACATCACCAACCCAAACATATAAATAGAAAGCGGGAATCATCAGCAGTGCTTCGTCCAGAGGCTCACTGAAGATGTTACCCAGTAGGGTGAGGAAACGTCTGGAAGTGAACCTCCCAGCTCAGCGAGCAAACCTACATCCAGAACCTCAACCTGAGTTACAAATCTTCTCAAAACTCGTTAGTCATCCAATGCCTCAATTGAAGCTGCCTCCACCAACATTAGCAGGCGGTGCATTCCAGACCTTAATCCATAGACCCAGAGAGTTCCTGGACAACACATAACCTTAATTAGGCCCTTTAGAGGAGGTGATGGCTTAGTGGTATTATCACTGGGCTGTTAATCGAGAGACCCAGGGAATGTTCTGGGGACCCAGGTTCAAATCAAGGCAAATGGTGGAATTTGAATTCAATAAAAATATGGAATTAAGAGTCTAATGATGACCATGAATCCATTGTTAATTGTGATGAAAACCCTTAGGGAAGGAAACTGCCATCCTTACCTGGTCTGGCCGACACGTGACTCCAGACCCACAGCAATGTAGTTGACTCCTAACTGCCCTCTGGGTAATAAATACTGGCTTGGCCAATGAAGCTCTCATCCTGTGAAGGAATACAAAGAAACCACCAACCTCACAGCGAGATGGCCAATGGGGAGTTTAATCCAAGGGTCACAGTCTCAGATAAGGGGCAAGGCTGTGAAGGTGGGCACTCAGCCAGTGCAACAATTGACATTGTGCTGTTGGTATCACTGCATTACAGCCTAGATTAGAGTGGTGCTGGAAAAGCACAGCAGGTGCTCTAATCTTGACTCCGATCTCCAGCATCTGCAGTATCCACCTCTGCCCATCACTGCATTACAATCCAGCCATCCAGTGAACTGAGCTAACTGTCCTCCCACAGACTCTAACAGCTCCCTGTGTGGAAAAGATTTCTCTCCCATCACCCTTGCTTCATTTGCATTTTAAATCGATTCCATCTTGTTTTTTTATGTTGTGAGCAGGAGTGGTTTCTCCCCATCTATTGCACCCAGCCCACTTGTCACCCTGAAAGCCTCAGGTCTCCCCCCCCCCCAGCCTTCTCCATCCCAGAAAAGCAGAGTCAAATGCTTCTATCTGCCCCCATCACTGAAGTCCCTCATCCCTGTTTTTGTAATTGGAAGGGTTCCATCCCTCAAACATTACAGCTCTGTTTAAAAACATTTCTCCTCTGAAGTTTTTGTCTAGTGACTTTAAATCTGTATCCTCTGCTGAAACACTTCCCCCGCCTACTTCATCAGTCCCGTACTCCTTAAACCTCACACTCTCTCCCAGATGAGCCCTCCTCCATCTAATCTGCCCCTGATTGTTGGGGTATGGGGGGTTCTTATCTGAGGTTTAGGGTCCTTTTAAACACGCAGTCCCAGCGATATAGAGTCAGGAAAAGCCCAACTCTGCCAGATTTTGAATGATTCCCTCCTCTTCCCCCCCCCCGCCCCCCCCCCCCCCCCCCCCCCCCCCCCCCAGGCTCTGAGCCGCCCTCTTGTGCTTGTTCTGCCCTGAGTTCTGTCATCAATCAAACTGCACTGAGGGGAAAATTGTGCAAATCCTGAGAGAGAGAGACGAGAGAGAGAGAGAGCTCCAGGAGACAGTTCGGAAAAGTTCTTCAAATCAGGTAAAATATTAACACAACTGTATTCTCCACTTCATAAACTTCAGTGCATCAGGGGTAAAATGTTATTTAACAGTTTTCCCTTTTAAGGTGTGTTTTCCTGTTCTCGGGCTGGACTCTCAGCGAGAAGTTGGAATTGCAGTGGATTTTAATCCATGCCTCTCCACAAGACGTAAAGCAGCACTGTCTGTGTTTCTGAATGTCAGGGCGAGGAACCGGGGCTTTTCACAGAGATTGCTTGATGCAACCTCATCGATGTTCAAACAAAGGGCAGCGAGAGAGCCCCTTCATGCCTGTCCCGAACAAAGTCTGGTCTTTTGGAGAAGGAGAGGGAGAGGGAGGCAGGGGGGAAAGAGAGGGAGAGAGGGGGAGAGGAGAGAGAGGGGGAGAGGGAGAGGGAGGCAGGGGGGAAAGAGAGGGAGAGAGGGGGAGAGGGAGAGAGAGGGGGAGAGGGAGAGGGAGGCAGGGGGGAAAGAGAGGGAGAGAGGGGGGGGAGAGGGAGGCGGGGGGGAAAGAGAGGGGGAGAGGGAGAGAGGGGGGGAGAGGGAGGCGGGGGAAAAGAGAGGGGGAGAGGGAGAGAGAGGGGGAGAGGGAGAGAGAGGGGGAGAGGGAGGCAGGGGGGGAAAGAGAGGGAGAGAGGGTGAGAGAGCGGGGGAGAGAGAGAGGGAGGCAGGGGGGAGAGAGAGGGGGAGAGGGAGAGAGAGGGAGGCAGGGGGGAAAGAGAGGGAGGGGGAGAGGGAGGCAGGGGGGAAAGAGAGGGAGAGAGAGGGGGAAAGGGGGAGAGGGAGGCAGAGGGGAAAGAGAGGGAGAGGGAGAGGGTGGAGGAGAGGGAGGGGAGAGGGAGGGGAGAGGAAGGGGGGAGAGGGAGAGGGAGGGAGAGGGAGGCAGAGGGAGATAGAGGGGGGAAAGGAGAGAGGAGAAAGGAAGATGGGGGAAAGAGAGGGAGGGGAGAGAGGGGGGGAGAGGGAGGCAGGGGGGAGAGGGAGGGGGAGGGGGGGAGAGGGAGATGGGGGGAAAGAGAGGGGGCGAGAGGGGGAGAGGGAGGCAGGGGGGAAAGAGAGGGGGAGAGGGAGAGAGGGGGGGAGAGGGAGGCGGGGGGAAAGAGAGGGGGAGAGGGAGGCAGGGGGGAAAGAGAGGGGGAGAGGAGAGAGAGGGGGAGAGGGAGGCAGGGGGGAAAGAGAGGGAGAGAGGGTGAGAGAGCGGGGGAGAGGGAGGCAGGGGGGAGAGAGAGGGCGAGAGGGAGAGAGAGGGGGAGAGGGAGGCAGGGGGGAAAGAGAGGAAGGGGGAGAGGGAGCCGGGGGGAAAGAGAGGGAGAGAGGGGGAGAGGGAGAGAGGGGGAGAGGGAGAGAGAGGGAGGCAGGGGGGAAAGACAGGGAGGGGGAGAGAGGGGGGGGAGAGGGAGGTGGGGGGAAAGAGAGGGGGAAAGGGGGAAAGGGGGAGAGGGAGGCAGAGGGGAAAGAGAGGGTGGAGGAGAGGGTAGAGGAGAGGGAGGGGAGAGGGAGAGGGAGGCAGAGGGAGATAGAGGGGGAAAGGAGAGCGGAGGAAAGGAAGATAGGGGGAAAGAGAGGGAGGGGGAGAGAAGGGGGGAGAGGGAGGCAGGGGGGAAAGAGAGGGAGGGGGAGAGAGGGGGGGAGAGGGAGGCGGGGGGAAGAGAGGGAGAGAGGGGGGAGAGGGAGAGAGAGGGGAGAGAGAGAGAGGGGGGATGGGGAGAGGGTGGGGGGGAGGGGGGAGAGAGAGAGAGAGGGGGAGAGAGAGTGGGGGGAGGGGGGAGAGGAAGGGGGAGAAGGAGGGGGAGAGGGAGAGGATGAGAGGGAGATAGAGGGAGGGGGAGAGGGAGGGGGAGGGGGAGAGGGAGGGGGGAGAGAGAGAGAGGGAGGGGGAGTGAGAGGGAGAGAGGAAGGGGAGAGGGAGTCAGAGGCAGGAGGGAGAGAGAGGGAGGGGGGAGAGGAAGATGGGGAGTGGGAGACAGAGGCAGAGGGGGAGATAGAGAGGGAGAAGG